>NC_057419.1:41955523-42038023 GCF_019320065.1 Cervus canadensis
ATATATATATATATATATATATATATATATATATATATATATATAGGCAGGTAGCACAGTGGTAAAGAATCCACCTGCCAATACAGGAGATGCAAGTCATGCAGGTTCAATCCCTGGGTCGGGAAGATCCCCTGGAGTAGGAAATGGCAACCCACTCCAGTATTCTTGCCTGGAGAATTCCATAGACAGAGGCGCCTAAAGTACTATGGGGTTGCAAAGAGTCAGACACGACTGAGTGCACACACACATGCACACATGCACGACTGAGCACACACACACACACGTATTTCTTTTTCAGATCCTTTTCCTTTATATGTTGTTACAAAATATTGAATAGCTTTCCCTGTGCTATACAGCAAGTCCTTGTTGGATATCTATTTTATATATATACTAATGTGTATGTTAATCTCATACTCCTGGAGCCCTCACAAGGAGACAGAGGAAATTGGCTGGAGCTTTGTGCTTCCCTGGACCAGTGTTAGGCTGTTGCAACATTCCAGTCAGTTGTGGAGTCTCTGTGAATATGTAATTATCCTAGCCAGGCAGATTCTTCCAGGGCCAGTGCAGTGGTTCCCAAAATATTTTACCCAAGGGTCATCTTCATAATTTTTGCCCTATCCCAGAACTTACTAACTGCACTGTTATTTTTTAAAATATTTTTCTTTAAATCAGTCTTAAGTTGACCCTTTCCCCCTCCATAGCCTCTTCCTAAGCAGACATATCTGTGAAATCTGAAATGCTAGTCATATTTTTTCAAATACACAACTCTGAAAATAAACACATTCCCCTGACGCCTGAGTGCATGCGTGCAAACTCAGTCATATCCGGCTCTTTTGTGACCCCATGGGCTGTAGCCCACCAGGCTCCTCTGTTCATGGGATTCTCCAGGCAAGAATACTGGTGTGGGTTGCCATGCACTTCTCCAGGGAATCTTTCTGACCCAGGGATCGAACCCACATCTCCTGTGTCTCCTACATTGAAGACGGGTTCTTTACCACTGAGCCACTGAGGAAGCTCCCCTGACGCCTGAATACCCTCTAAAATCATGGCAAGTGCATCAGCACTCTCTTACCTCACTTGGGGCAACTATGTTGAAACATAACCCACCATATGGAAAGAAGAGCTTCCTTTTATGAATCCTTCCATCAAGAATAGAATAATAGCTGGTAAGGGGTGGTGGGGGAGCAAGGAATTGCCATGTTCCAAGAGGTATAAACAAGGTTAAGAGATGCTTTGCTGATGTCTTGAGACAGTAGGTACCCACATAAGGCTGATTTTTCTGTGTGCTCTTGGTGAGAGAGAATGAGAGAGAGGAGGGAGGAGAAGGGGAGGGATAGAGAAAGGGAGAGAGCTGCCTCCAGGAGTTTTTTCTCTCTAATCCTCTCATCTTTCCTCCTCTTGGCTTGGCAGATCTTCCCGGGCGCTGAGGGTTGGCCGCTTCCCAAGTACCTGGGCTCCTGTGGTAGATTTCTGGTCAGTACCAGCACCAGTCCGCTGCAGGAATTCTATGATGCGCCCCCAGACCAGGCGGCCGACCTGGCCTACCAGCTCCTGGGTGTCCTGGAATCTCTGAGGAGCAATGATTTGAACTACTTCTTCTACTTCACCCACGTGGATGCAGGCATGTTTGGCATCTTCAACAACGGGCATCTGTTCATCCGGGATGCCAGTGCGCTGGGCGTGATCGACAGGCAGGAAGGTACCCAGCATGGGTCTGGCTGAGCAGCTGTCAGAGGGGAAGTCGGGGTGACAGGAGTTGGGGGGGGTGATGGGCGGTGGAGGAAGGGTGTCACATCACTGGGCTTGAACAGTGTGTCATATTGAGAGCAGCCCAGGTTTGGGAAGAGGAAGGGTCCCTCTCCCCCTTTTAAGTCTCTGCTCCAGTGCCAAAGCAGAGTTGGACTTGACCTTGTTAATGCAGGAGAGGAAGATTTGCATGGTGGTCATGGCGGTATGGCCCCAGCGGCACCCTCTGTGGGCACTGCCATTGCCCGACATGGTCTGTGTGGTGTAGGGACCTGCCCAGTCCCTCCTCACACACAGAGAACCCCTCCACCCCACATCCAGCTCCCCTTCAGAGCTTCTCCCATCAATGCTTTTAGCCTTTATCTGAACAATCTGGCAGATTCACTGGTACATTTCACAATCCATTTGGGCCCCTTTGTTTGTGTAAGGGCTTCCGTGGTGGCTCAGATGGTAAAGAATCTGCCTGCTGTGCAGGAGACCTGGGTTCGATCCCTGGGTAGGAAATATCCCCTGGAGAAGGGAATGGCAACCCACTCCAGTATTCTTGCCTGGAGAATCCCATGGACAGAGGAGCCCGGTGGGCTGCAGTCCATGAGGTCGCAAAGAGTCTTCAAGTTGAAAAGCATGGCAGCAACTGAGGTGTATGAGTGAATTGTGTTTCTCATGATGTGCACAGGTTCAGCTGGGGTTCTAGAACCTTTTGAACATCCCAGTCCTTAATGGTGACCAGATATTCTGAGCCCTGTATTAGGACACAGGATTCTAATCTCAAATTTCTGATTTTATTTATATGAGAAGGCCTACAAAGATAGACCAATTAAGCCACACTTACTCCTTTCCTGATTTGCCTTTATTAAGAAGAATCAAATGAGAAGAAATGAGGGTGATTCCAGAATATTCAGAGATGTGACTCACTGAATGTCAGTCCCATGCCAATCAGTTGAAGGCATACTCTGAATTACCTGTTCTTTCTCCCGACTTTGTGTTTAAAAAGAGCAAATGGAACTGGTCTGAGGAATCTCCTCAGTGTTCCCTAATTTAGGAGTAATCATGGGAGAATCACATCATGTATGTCTGCCTTACACCTGTTGTTCAGCCACTCAGTCATGTCCAACTCTTTGCAACCCCAGGGACTGCAGCACACCAGGCTTCCCTGTCCTTCACCATCTCCCAGAGCTTGCTCAAACTCATGTCCATTGAGTCCGTGATACCATCCAACCATCTCATCCTCTGTCACCCCCTTCTCCTTCTGTCTTCAATCTTTCCCAGCATCAGGGTCTTTTCAAATGAGTCAGCTCTTCACATCAGGTGGCTAAAGTATTTGAGTTTCAGCTTCAGCGTCAGTCCTTCCAATGAATATTCAGGAATGATTTCCTTTAGGATGGACTGGTTGGATTTTCTTGCAGTCCGAGGAACTCTCAAGAGTCTTCCCAGAGTCTTATAATTAGAAGGCCAAGTTCTGGTACAGAGAAGTGCATTTCCCTGGCCAGCTCATCTTATTTTAGCAGAAGGAGCTCCCTTCCCAGGGTTCTCAATAGGGGCTGTCATGTCCCTGAACCCTAAACCTCCTGGGGACTGGAGATGCTAGGAGCCTGAACCACTTTGCTCAGCAATTCTCATTAGGGGCACCTCCCCCCCAGGGAACAGGGGCTATCACGTGTATAACATCTTCCATCTCTTGTGTAGGCAGCCAAGCAGCCTCCAGGGCAGGAGACGATAAAGACATCTTCAGCTGCCTGGTCTCTGGCTGCCAGACCGAGCTGCCCTCCTGTGACACCATCCCCGAGAAGCAGAACCTGGTGCTGGTGTGCAGCCAGGTGTTGCCCCTGCTTCTCCAGGCCAAGTTCCCATCCCCAGTGCGGGAGGAGATTGACGCCGAGCTCACTCGCTGTGCAGACGGAACCCGGCCAGACCCGGAGGTCCTCGGGGCTGCCAGCCGGCTGAAGGACATCTTGAGACCCCTGAGAACCTGTGACCCCAGATTTGCCTACCGCTACCCAGACTGCAAGTATAATGATAAGTTCTGAGGGGCTGGAGCCTTGCCGACCCACATCCTTGGAACTTCCACTGCCCATTCGGCTCACTGCATGGTTGAAAGAAGCTGCTCCCTTTTAGCCATTGGGAGAAAGGCACTTTGGTGTCCCAGAGACAGAGGAACATGCCAACCACCAGAGGACAGTTGGGCCAGAGGGCGGTGTGACTGCTACCTGCCCCCTCCACCCCTAGCTGGGACATCATAGAAGAGCCCAGGGTTGGGCATTGGAAGACCCAGGTGTGGACACTCACTCAGCCTCTTTGAGCCTCAATTTTCTCTCTTCTCCACAAGACTCTTGAGTTAGTGAAAAATGCCAGAGATGTGAAGGGCCCAGGACACACACTTCCTACTCCCAGCCCAGTTGGTTACAAAGAATGTTCCAGAAGCACGCGTGCACAGGCAGGGCAAATGAGACAGAGCCACGGAGGTCAAAAGAGTGACATGGAGGAAAGACTCAGCCCTGGTGCTAGCCCTCCTGCCACACTCCCCACACTGCCATGGGGTGAGGAGACTGCAGGCCAAGGGGACACAGGGACAGGAGGCACTTAATGGCGTGGGAAGGAGGCAGGGATAAGAAGAGAAGACTGCTGGGCTGGGGGCCAACATGTTTGTCCACATCCTCTGAGAACCAGATGTCAAGACAGGATTAAGTGGGCAAGGATTGTATTGAGGAAGATGGCTGTGTGGGAGGAAAGGGGGGGAGCCGAAGACCGTGGGGAGAACCATGAGGCCAGGCTGGAAGGCTGATGCCCCCTCCCCCAAGTGAAGGCAAGAAGATCAGGTGAGAGCATCCCAGATTCCCCTCTGCTCAACCAATATAAGATTCCGCAGGGCTGTCAGGGTGTCCTTGAGGTAAAGCCAGTCATCAGAGGAGCTTCCCAAGGGTGGACAGCCCTTATATTCCTGCTGCAGGGAATAGCCCATGGGAAGCGTGGCCTTAGCCCAACCACAAAGATGGATTTCAAAGCACAGTGCAGGGCACTTAGCCAGTTGAGCTCCCTGGAGCAGGAGGTCTGTGAGTAGAACATTCTTCGTAGCCATAGCAGGGGACCAGGGCCAGGTCTCTCTACATAATGGCCTCCAGGGCAGGACCCTAAGGAGTCTGAGAATTTTCATTCAAACTTGGCCTTATGGGTCATTCTAAAAATACTTTTTCAAGGTCAGCCAACAGAATATATTTTATTCAGCAGCTTGCTTGTTTTATCCCTTTCAAATGATTAGCCACGTGGTATGTGGGTTTCCATGTATCCTCTTGCCCAGGCCACAAACATTAACGGGGGTTCCTTGGACTTTTGCCCAGTCTCCCTGCCTGCCCTCTACCCTCAGAGACCTCCCAGTTGGCCTCCTCTTTCTTACCTCTGAGTCACCACCTTTAAGATAAGATGCCTGGCGTAATAGGCTTCATGCAGCAGATGTGGAAACTGAGGCCCAGGGAGGCAGAGTGACTTGCCAGGATAGTTTCAGAACTCCAGCGACCAGTCCAGGCTCCTCTTGCCTTCCCTTTCAGCCTTGTATGTGCATGCTAAGTTGCTTCTGTCGTGTCCGACTCTTTGCAAGCCTATGGGCTGTAGCCCGCCAGACTCCTCCATCCATGGGATTCTCCAGGCAAGAATGCTGGAGTGGTTTACCATTTCCTTCTCCAGGGGATCTTCCTAACCCAGGGATCGAACCCAAGTCTCTTAGTCTTCTGCATTGGCAGGCAGGTCCTTTACCACTAGCGCCACCTGGGAAGTCCCCTTCAGCCTCTGTCCTGCCCAACTTTGGTCCCTTTGTTGACATTTAAAGATGAGCCAAGGAAAGTCATATTTTGTGGTACACTGCAATGCAGTTGGGGGTCTCCCTTTTGACTACCTCTGGGGCAACCATGACAATGAGGATGCCAAGACAAGCTTCTGGAAGGGCAGGTTTGGGCTGCCTGAGAATTTTTGAGACAGTTACTTCCTGGCTTGGTCTGGAGGGTGATTGACCACCCTTCCCAACACCTTGCTTTTTTAGCCCAGTGAAACTGATCTTAAACTTCTGGTTTTCAGAACTTTCAGAGGATACATTTCTATTGTTTTAAGCCACCCACTTTGGAATAACTATTATAGCAGCCACAGGAGACAAACACATATCTTGAACTCATCTTAATGTCTGCTTGCAAAGAACCCAACTTGCAATACTCCCCAATTCCAGTCTATTCTGATGGATTCAAAAGCCAGACCCACCAGGAGGGAGTTATTATGTGTCCATATCCAGGTCTGAGACTTGGACCTTTCTGTTCCTCCACTTACTAAGTCCCAGGCATAATAACTGGGCCTGAGTCCTACTTGGACCCTAAGCTTTTCCTGACAGCCCAGTCCCCATCAAGCCCTCTCTGAATCCCTCCTCTGTACCCCTGAACCCCAAGTCTGTGCCCATATGAGGCTAATCCCAAGGGTATTCCAGAGAGATATATGCCTCTCTTTCCCATCCAGCTGGGCACTCCTTGAAGATGGCAGTGGCACAGAGCTCTTTGTGTTCCCTGTTACAACCAGCACCAGGCTGGGCACAGAACAAGTGCTCAGAAAATGTTCTTGCTAAGAATAATGACTATGTTTTTCAACCGTTTTTGTTTGGTGTTTTTCACATACCATGTGCTCTAAACTGATTATTTGTGTCCCCCTCCAAAATTCATAGGTTGAGATCTTAACTCCCAATGTGATGGTATTTGGGAGTAGAGTTTTGAGGAGTTAACTATTAATAGGTCATGAGGGTGGAGCCTTCAAGAATGGGGTGAGTGCCCTAATAAATGAGACCCTAGAGAGCTCCATCACTCCTGCCTTGTGGGGACACAGCAGGAAGATCCGGTCCTGGCTGTGAACCAAGAAGCTTGTTCTCAGCAGACATCAAATCTGCTAGTGCCATGATCTTAGACTTCCCAACCACCAGAACTGTGAGAAATAATTACTGGTTATAAACCACTTAGTCTGTGGTATTGTTATAGCAGCCAGAATAGACAAAAACCAGCATGCTAGACATATACAGGATATAGCCACTTCCTCAAGAACAGTTCTTTCCCCTCAACAGCCAGGAGACAAGTGAGTCAACACTCTAGACACTTCAGTCAGAATAAAATCATTGTAGTGGAATCTGATTGGAAACAGTAGAGTATTTTTCTGGGTTTCATCAGCCACTGTCTTTTTGCCTGCAGAACCAGCTACATAATCTGTGGGGCCCAGTGCAAAATGGAAACATGGGGCCTCCCGTCATTGAGAAATGCAAGATGGCACCAACAGAGCATTAAACTAAGTGTAGGTCCTGTGTAACTCTATGTTGCATGCCCACACAGCCAGCTCTGAGTGCCTGAGAATGCTGATTAACCTCTGTGTGGTGAGTTCTTGGGATTTACTGGGGTCTCACTTGACCTCCACAACCGAAAGAAGTATCTGTGGAACCAGAGGTGATATAAAATATTTAGTAACCATCATGGCAAAGTGAGTGAGTGTTAGTCGCTCAGTCGAGTACTCATGGCCTATAGCCCACCAGGCTCCTCTGTCCATGGAATTCTCCAGGCAGGAATCCTGAAGTGGGTTGCCATTTCCTCCTCCAGGTGATCTTCTGGACCCAGGGATTGAACCTGGGTCTCCTGCACTGTAGGCAGATTCTTTACTGTCTGAGCCACAAGGGAAGGAACTGACCTAGGAGAACAGACACCATTGGCTTCAGTTGTCAGGTCGGCATCCCCACAGCCCTGTGGGCAAGTCCTACTTTTCAAACAAGGAAGTTGGTTCAGCGATTTGCTCAAGGCAACAATTTTCAGGTCTCCTACTTTCCTAGTCCTCCCGTGTAGCGTCTGGCTTCTGCTGATAAGCAATTGCAGGAGCCTCAATGTTTCCTCTAGAGTTCAAATAAATACTTTGTGGGATTTGTGTTCATTTTGGAAAAAAGTAGAGCCCTGGAATCAGACAGACCCAGTTTCAAATCATGACTCTGCTGGTTACTCGGTAACCTTGGGCAAGTTGCTTAACCTCTCCAAGTCTCACTTTCCTCATCCATAAAATGGTGAGGAAAAGATTTACCTTCATAGGGTTTTATTATCCCATTTAAATAACTGATCGTTTCTCAAGGGCCTGGTGCATGTGGGCATTCTGTATCTTATGGCCTTTCCTTAGGAAAGGGCAGAGGGTTTCCTGACAGAAAGGGCTCCTTACACAGCCAAAGTGAGTGCTGTAGCCTCTTTGGAGGGATCTTGACCTCTGTCCCAAGGCTCTGCTCCAGACCAGAGGAATCATGAGGGTGCTGCAGGCTGCCAGACAGTGTGACAGGGGCCATTTTTCTTCCCTCCCACTCTCCAGACTCTGGGTTGATCTTGAAAGGTAGCTGGGAAGCCACTACACTCACCTCCCCAGCCTGGCCCTCCACCAGGCTCAGGAGAGAGTCCTCCTCAAGCAGGTAATTCTGGGGGCCTTGGGAAGTCAATCCATGTTCAGGAAATTCAAGTACCCTCTTGGCCCATTGAAAGCTCCTGGCTCACTGCCTATGCATGGTGATATGGCTTTTCTGCCCACTTCGGGCCTGTTGTCCACAAATAATGGCACAGCTGAGCTCACACGCACACAGGTATACTCTGGTCTGTCTACAACAACTTTGTGTCATTGTTTAAAAGTGGTTGTGACTGTGGGCTGTGAGGGAGAGTTAACACCCAGGCAGGGGGCCCCAAATGTGCAGATATAATGACCCTCCAAGAAGGCAACTTAAAGGAATAGGCCAGCAAAGGGGAACTGAGCAAACAGGGGCCCGCCTATTGGAGCTCATCCTAGAAGCAGACGAGAGGGAGAAACCCCAGCCCACTAGGGTGACCAGGGCATCATCTCAGGCCTGAGCTGCCTGTGGAGTCAATGTGGCCCCGCAGACAGAGTGGCGGCTCTGGAAGCTGAGTCATCTGCCTTCAGATCTTGTGCCAGCCCCTCTCACAAAACTCAGTGCCTCAAAGTTATTGATTGCAGCGTTGTTCATAATTGCAAATATCGAAAACAACTTCAATGCCACGGGAGAGGGGTTGAATACACTGCAGCACACATCCACACAAAGGAGTGCTATGCAGCTTTACAAATAAATAAGGAAGATCTCTAGGAACTGATATAGAGTGATTTTCAAGCTATACTATGAAGCAAGAAAAAAAAAAGCACAGAGGTATGTTTATAGAATGCTACTTTTCATGTAAGAAAAAAGATACAAGAAAACATTTATGTGTCTGCTCACCTGTGATGCAAAAAAAGATATAAATACACACACGTGTGTGTGTGTGTGTGTGTGTGTGTGTGTGTGTGTGTGTCTGTGGGTGTATAGCTATATAAATATAAAGAATAAACCAGAAGCTAATGAGATTGGTTCCCTACAGGGAATGGATGTCAATGGAGTGGAAAGGAGAGAGGAATGGGAGTGAGCCGAAGGGATGGAAAGGGAGTGAAACTTCTCTGAGTGTACCTTTTTTTTTAGAATCATGAGACTACCTCACACAATCCACAAATAAAGAATCAAAATCAGCCAGGATGTGGGCTGAACTAAAATGAAATATAAAGAATAACAAATGGACACAACTGTATTTTAAAAAAAAGAATAAAATAACTACACAGAGAAACTAACCTAGGTAACTTGGAGAGTAAGCCTTTTGACTACATAGTATAAGATGACAAACAAGAAGAAGTCTACACACACTTTAAAATGGTTAATTTTATAGTATGTGAATTCTACCTCAATTTAAAAAGAGGGGGGGAAATCCATTCACAAAAACTGTGCTCTGGTTAGTGAATATTTTTCCTATGAGAATCTGGGTTAGCAGTTCTGAAACTACTTTGTCGAGCAAGTATTGCTTGGAGAAAAGAGTTACAAGTCAGGAAATACAGAATTTTGTGCTCCTTCCAGTTTTGAATGTTGTGATGTTAGATTGGAATTGGAAGTATCACTATGAACCCATGATTTTTTTTTTCTGGCATGTAGGATCTTAGTTCCCCCCACCAAGGATCAAAGTCAAGCCCCCTGCAGTGCAAGTGTGGAGTTTTAACCCCTGAACCACCAGGGAAGTCCCTGAACTCAGGATTTTTTAGGTATATATACACAGATGGATAGATATAGGGATAGAGATGTGAGTGTAGAGAAGTGTATAGAAATATATTTCCTAGCTTTATTCTCTGAGATGGCCTATAAGCAGTGATACTCCAGTATCACTAGGTCTTGGTTTCTTCAGTAAGAGAAACCAGAGCTCTTTAGAGAAATGGCTGATTCTGAGACTAGATAGGGAAAGTACAAGATGAGCCTGTAATACTTTTGTGCTGCCATAAAGGGAGGATGTGCTAAAAAAAAAAAAATGGGGGCATGTTAAAAGGACACAGGGACCAACTTGAAGGGGCTCCCGTAGCCAAATTTGGGACACTTTGAATATTAAATAAGTAATGATAGAAATAATCCATAGAATAAAATCAATTCTTACAAGATCATACTGATATAAATAAATAACCAGATAAGTAAATAAATGGAAAAGGCAAGAGCTCTTCCTTACAGTAGAATTCCAACTAATAGATGCAGAAGAAATGATGCAAGTGGAAAATCACCACTTGGTAATCACCAGATTAATAATGATTGCAGGCAGGAATCCTCAGTGGGGGCTGGTTGATCAAAGTAGGAATAAACAGGATGCTTGCATCATCTCAAAGTTATCTTGCCACAACATACCCATTAATTACAAAGAGGAAAAAAACAGTAAATTTATGCTTGAAGGAACCTGGCAGACACTACTGTAACCAAGTGATCAAGGTCAACGTCACTTGTCATAAGTCACATAAACATCAGGTACCCTCTGATATGATGCGCTGAGAAGGGTAGTTTTGCCCCAAATGCAAAACCTCAATTGACTCATGAGATAACATCAAACAAATTGAGGGACAACCTACAACTAGCCATGAGAGACAAGGAAAGAGTGAGGAATTATGGATTGCCGGTGACTAAGGAGACAGGAGAACTACATACAATGAGGGGGCCTAGGTTGGATCCTGGAGCAGAAAAAGGACATCAGCAGTGACAACACTCACCAGTCCAAACTCAGCAGCAACAGAGCTTTAGTTGAACCAGTTGAATTTACTGCTCATCAAAACAAGGGAGAACAGGCAGCATGGAGCAACATGAGGTGTCTCAGTAAGAGGGGTTTAGAAAGGACTTAGAGATTTGGGCTTATTAAGTGATTTGGGGGAGAATTCAAGAAAGCAGAGCTTTGCTTTAGATGAAACACTGTCAGGAACAGGGGGTAAGTCCATGATTGCACACCTCAGTAAATCTTATCTTTAAAGCAGGAAGAACGGCGCAGGGTAACTGTAGTTAGGAAAGCAGCAGTCACTCACAGTAGCCAGGACGGGGTGTATTTGTCATTTTTATTTAAACAATGTTCATGATGTTGTTTGTGTTCAGACCTGAATGGCCTTGTTTTTTGTCTTGATTCACCATGGTCACAGAGTGACCTTGTTTAACGTTGGTGATCTGAGAAATGCTTTAGGTTCAAGGAGAATGCAATGCCCAGTTACTGTGGGCCACGTTTCTCTTTCTCAGTGGGACAACTGGTGAAATTCTAAGATCTAATTACATTAGTACATAGAATTTTATCAGTGTTCCTTTCCTAGTTGCAGCAATAGTACTATGGCTATGTAAGATGTCAACATTAAGGATGTCAGATGGGGGAACTCTGTATATGATTTGGGAACATTTTTTTTTTATTTGGAAACATTTTTGTAAGTCTAAAATTATTCCAAAATAAAAAACCAAAAAAGCAACTCAGTGTGTGAAGCAGAAATTGTTCAGCACCAGGTGAAGAAACTGCCTTGCATACTGGGGCTGTGTAATATAACACAAAAGACAAAACACAAAAGGATTACATGTGTGACAAGATGGTCCCAGCTAAGAAGGGAAACTGAGTTGAATTAAAAGGAAGATTCAGATTACCTATGTGTGTATAACTGAGTCACTTTGTTGTACAGCAGAGATTGACACAATATTGTAAATCAATTATACTTCAACAAAAGAAAGAAATAAATCAGTAATAAGAAGATTCAGGTCTCCCATTTAGGGCTTACTCCAGGGTGATGCACATTGAGTAGAAGCACCATTGCACCATTTCCATTGTTCAGTTTGCCCAGCTGAATGAATATACCCGTACTAGAAGTAGGGCTGCCCCTACCACATTGGAAGGCAGTAGAGACTTGGGGCTCACACGTTCACTTCTGATTCCTTTCATTCTATATACAAACCCTGGTGTCTCATGAAGAGAGCTGAACTCTCCCTCCTCCCACCCCACACACAGTACCCCGAGCCCCCGGCCGTTTACCTGAATCCACCTTTCCATTTCATGCCCCTACCTGAAGCTTCTCTCTGAAAAAAATCATTCTTTAGGAGGAACTGTGCCAAAAGTGAGTTAATATTCCCCATGTCAAAATCACACATTTTTTGTGCTTTTAAAATAATGCTACCCAAGGCAGGCAAAATTTTGGGAAAAGAGGCAAGTCATCGGAACTTGGTGAAAATATAATCCTATCAAAAAAGCAACTTGGCAATGTTCATCAAGAGCCTCAAAAGGACTGCACACTCTACCCAATAATTTCACTTCTGGGACAATATCCAAAGGAAGTAATCAAGAATGTAGAGTGATTTCTGCACAGATTGTTAAAAACCATGGATTAAACACTTGTGTAAGTGTGTGTTAGTTGCTCAGTCGTGTCCAACTCTTTGTAAAGCTATGGACTGCCCACAAGGCTCCTCTGTCCATGGGATTTTCCCAGGCAAGAATACTGGAGTGGGTTGCCATTTTCTTCTCCAGGGGATCTTCCTGACCCAGGGATCAAGCCCGGGTCTCCTGCATCACAGGTGGATTCTTTACCATCTGAGCCACCAGGGAAGCAACTCCTACTAAAATGAGAGTAAGTGGAGCTTTTAATAAGTATAAACTACTACACAGGGGGAAATGAGAAAGAAGAAAAATAGAAACAAAATTTTGAAAGCTGGAAAGCAAATAACTTGGCAGGACCAAAAGAACAGAATTCTAAGCTGGCAGCAAAGGATGCTGGTGACCATCCTGATTTACATCATGTGTATGTGTGCTCAGTCGCTCAGTCATGTCCGACTCTTTGCCACCCAGGCTCCTGTAGCCCACCAGGCTCCTTTGTCCATGAGATTCTCTAGACAAGAGTGCTGGAGTGGGTTGCCATTTCCCTCTCCAGGAGAGCTTCTCGACCCAGGGATTGAACCCGTGACTTTTAGGTTTCCTGCATTAGCAGGTGGGTTCTTTACCACTAGCACCAGTTGAGAAGCCCTTCAATTTACATCACAAAATCTCTCAAAAGGTTGAGGAATTGATGGCTCTAGATCTCTCAGAAAGTGAAGGAGAAGGCTGAAATATGGGTGAGTCTTAAAAGGCCATTTTAAGAAGCAATTGGATCCCAGTTTTCTACCCTCACCCAGACACTTCACAGCCAGGTAATGGCCACGTGATGGCCAAGCTCCAAGCTCCAACAGATCAGAAGCTTCTTCCCTGAAGACAGTTAATCCAAGGGTTTTCAGGGACTGCCGAGAGAGACTACCACAGCAGGTCACCCTGAAAACTGGGGGCTCAAGGGCATGTGTGCACAGTGGCTATGCACTTCCCCCAAGGCAGGAGAACTGAAGAGAGAGTCTCATGGAAAAAGGCTAAAAGATCTCAACATTGGAAGCCCCTCAACCACCTCACCCAGGCATATGAGGTCACAGCTGGCAGACTTCATTGGCTGTTCAGAGCATCCAGTCATCTTTTTAGTTTCTCCTTTCTTTCTCTTTTTTTCTAATATTATTTTTAAATCATTTAAGATTTTCAGAAAAAAAGAAGAGTACAAATAACTCCCATATACCCTGTGTTCATATTCCCAACTGTTAAATGTTTCCCTATGTTTGCTTTATCATTCTCTCCCTCTCCATCCTCCCTCTCTCCCTCTCTCGGTCTCGCTCTTCCCCTTTCTCTCTCCCCCCATCCCTTTTCTCCACTTTTTTCCTGAACACTTTTAAGGTAAATTGCAGATATGCCCCTAAATGCTTCAGAGTTTTTATCCTAAAAATAAAGTAAATGCTTATATAACCACAGTACAATTCTGAAAATCAGGGGATTAACATTGATACAACACTATTATCTACCTACAGGCCATATTCAAATTTGGTCAATTTCTCCAATAATGTCCTTCATAGAGAAAAATTTTTCTGGCCCAGGTTTATATTGCATTTAATTGGCACATCTCTCTACTCTCCTTTAATCTAGAACAGTTTCTCAGCATCTGTGTGCGTGTGTGTGTTTCATCACTTTGACATCTTTGAGGAGGAAAGGCTGTTTATTTTGTAGAACTTCCATCAATTTGGATTTGTCTGTTGTTCCCTAATGATTCAGTTTAGTTTTTTTTTCATCTTGAGCAGAAATGCCTCAGAAGTGATGCTGTGCTCTCTTCATTTAAGCCTATCAAAAGATACAAAAGGTCAATTTGTCCTATTCTGGGTGATGTTCACTTGGTTTCTCCACTGTACATTTACTCTGTAACTGGAGAGGAAATACTTTGAGACTATGTAAATGTCCTGTATTCATCAAACTCACACGCACTTATTTTAACATCCATTGATGATTCTTGCCTGAATCAATTATTACTGTGATGGTTGCCACGTGGTGATTTTTTTTTTTTTTTTTTTGCTGTGCTAGCTCTTCATTGCCACGTGGGCTTCTCTACTTGTGGTACTCGGGCTCAGTGACCCTGCAGCATGCTCCCCAAGCAGGGATCAAACCAGCGTCATTAGTATTGGAAGGCAGACTCAACCACTGGACCACCGGGGAAGTTCCCGAATGGTGATTTTTAAATTCTATTATTCCTTTCACATTTATTAGCTGGCATTCTATTGTTTTTTTTAAAAAACTTATCTTTCCTCCTACTTACTTATTAATACATTTATATACATATGGACTTTGAGATTCTTATTTTATTCAATGGTTATAGTGTACTATTATCATTTATTTTGGTGATATAATTTTGGTAAAGATATTAAGAAGAGGTGGCAAGGATACACAGAAGAACTATACAAAAAAGATCTTCATGACCCAGATAACCATGATGGTGTGATCATTCACCTAGAGCCAGACACCCTGGAATGCGAAGTCAAGTGGGCCTTAGGAAGCATCACTATGAACAAAGCTAGTGGAGGTGATGGAATTCCAGTTGAGCTATTTCAAATCCTAAAAGATGATGCTGTGAGAGTGCTACACTCAATGTGCCAGCAAATTTGGAAAACTCAGCAGTAGCCACAGGACTGGAAAAGGTCAGTTGTCATTCCAGTCCCAAAGAAAGGCAATGCCAAAGAATGCTCAAGCTACCGCACAATTGCACTCATCTCACACACTAGCAAAGTAATGCTCAAAATTCTCCAAGCCAGGCTTCAATGGTATGTGAACCGTGAACTTGCAGATGTTCAAGCTGGATTTATAAAAGGCAGAGGAACCAGAGATCAAATTGCCAACATCCACTGGATTATCAAAAAAGCAAGAGAGTTTCAGGAAAACATCTACTTCTGCTTTATGGGCTACACCAAAGCCTTTGTGTGGATCACAACAAACTGTGGAAAATTCTTCAAGAGATGGGAATACCAGACCCCTTGACCTGCCTCCTGAGAAATCTGTATGCAGGTCAAGTAGCAACAGTTAGAACTGGACATGGAACAACAGACTGGTTCCAAATCAGGAAAGGAGTACGTCAAGGCTCTATATTGTCATCCTACTTATTTAACTTATATACAGAGTACATCACACGAAATGCTGGATGAAGCACAAGCACAATGCTGGAATCAAGATTGCTGGGAGAAATATCAATAATCTCAGATACACAGATGACACCACCCTTATGACAGAAAGTGAAGAAGAACTAAAGAGCCTCTTGATCAAAGTGAAAGAAGAGAGTGAAAAATTTGGCTTAAAACTCACCATTCGGAAAACTAAGATTATGGCATCCGGTCCCATCACTTCATGGGAAATAGGTGGGGAAACAAAGGAAACAGTGACAGGCTATTTTTTGGAGCTCCAAAATCCCTGCAGATAGTAACTGTAGCCATGAAATTAAAAAACACTTGCTCCTTGGAAGAAAAGCTATGACGAACCTAGACAGCATATTAAAAAGCAGAGACATTACTTTGCCAACAAAGGTCCGTCTAATCAAAGGTATGGTTTTTCCAGTAGTCATGTATGGATGTGAGAGTTGGACTATAAAGAAAGCTGAACGCCAAAGAATTGATGCTTTTGAACTGTGGTGTTGGAGAAGACTCTTGAGAGTTCCTTGGACTGAAAGGAGATCCGACCTTTCCTGATCCTGATCCGACCTGATCCTAAAGGAAATCAGTCCTGAATATTCACTGGAAGGACTGATGCTAAAGCTGAAGCTGAAGCTCCAATACTTTGGCCACCTGATGAGAAGAACTGACTCATTGGCAAAGATCCTGATGCAGGGAAAGATTGAAGGCAGGAGAAACGGGATGACAGAGGATGAGATGGTTGGATGGCATCACTGACTCGATGGACATGAGTTTGAGTAAGCTCCAGGAGATGGTGATGGACAGGGAAGCCTGGCGTGCTGCAGTTCATGGGGTCACAAAGAGTCAGACACGACTGAGTGACTGAACTGATTTTGGTGATCCAAATTTTTCCAGGTTTGACCAGTGGACAAGTTTCCAGGAACTAGGGCAAAATGTCAGACTAAAAATAAGAGAAAAAAATTAAATTTTTTAAATTAAAAACTAATTAAATTAAATTAGTCCAAGAGGTCCATCATCCAATAATAGGACTTCCAAAGAGGACACACACACACAGACATCACACAGTGACATAGGGACACACACAAACACATATACAGAGACACAGACCCATATATCCAAAGTCAGATACAAACACAAACATGGACACACACACTAGAAAAAATCATCAACAAGAAAATTAAATTTCCCCAAATGAAAATTTTTACATTGGAAGAACTTTTGGAAATCCCATTACAATGCATGACTGGTCAGAGCTCTAGGGACAAAGGAAAGACCCTACAAGTTTCTAGAGGCTGGGGAGTAGGGCAGATGACTACATACAAAGGGTCAAGAGCCAGAAGAGCCTCATATTTCTCAACAGCACTAGAAGCCAGAAGCCAATGACCTCAAATTTCTGAAAGAAATTTTTCCCAAATTCAGTTCTCTACCCAAATTATCAGTCAGTTCTAAATCTGTTCAAACTACCAATCTCAGACATTCAAGTTCTCAAAAGTTTTCATTTTTAAGCACTCTGTCTTAGGAAACTATTAACCCAAACTTCTACCCAAAGCAGGCAGTAGACCAAGAAAAGGGCTTCCCTGATGGCTCAGATGGTAAAGAATCTGCCTGCAATGCAGGCAACCTGGGTTCAATCTCTGATTTGAGAAGATCCCCTGAGAAGTAAATGGCAACCCACTCCAGCATTCTTGCCAGGATAATCCCATGGACAGAGGAGCTTGGCAGGCTCGAGTTCATGGGGTCGCAAAGAGTTGGACATGACTAAAGCAACTTCACACACAGAGACTAGGATAAAAGAGACCAGAGATATAGAAAACAAGGGATCCAGCACAGGAGAAAGGAGAAAAGATCCCTGGATGATGGCAAAGGGTGGTCCCAGGACATAGCTGTGCACTAGGCATGGGGCCATGCAGTCCACAGGGGAGCAGGTCAGAAGGCTTCATGAGCTGTACCTTTGGGAAGATGCAACTCATACAAACCTGATGCATCTGAATGTTTTGAGAGAAGATTTAGACCATTGGTGAAGTATTTGGATTTGAATTAATAGTAAATATATAGAAAACCAAGCAAAGGAATAAACCACGCAATTAACAACTTCTGGGGGGAAGAAATTTTATGCAGGAAAGGAAAAATGAGCATTGTGTACTACATGGCTCAGCTTTAAATGGCATTTACATAGACACAATAATCGAAACACTGTTAAAACAACCAGATTAGGCCCAAGATGGAGTCACTCATGCTAAGCCACATGCCAGCAAATCAAAATTTAACTAAGTTTCTACGCTCCGCTCTCCCAAAAAAAGAAGGCCTAGGTCAACCAACCAATCAGAGTTTGCCTGCTCCACACAAGGTACCCAACCTGGTCCACCACTCCTTTTTGTGTCAAATGCCTAGTATGACTTCCTTGTCCCTGCTCCCTTTATTCCATGAAAATCTCTCACCTAGGGACTTCCCTGGCGATCGAGTGGTTAAGACTCCACACTCCCAATGCAGGGGGCCTGAGTTCCATCCCTGGCCAGGGAACTAGATCCCATATGCCGCAACTAACACCCGGCGCAGCCAAATAATTAAGTATTTTTTTTAAAAAGAAAGGAAAAAGAACTCTCACCTTGTACAGCTCTGCAGAGCTCCTTTCTGTCTGTTAGATTGGATGATGCCTAATTCATGAATTGCTGAATAAAAATCTACTGGAACAGCACGTTGTCTGTGGAAATTTTTCTTTTCGTAACACTACATATTGACTTAGCCAGAATGGTGATATATTCATTTTGGGAGAATGAGAAGAATGTATATAAGAAGGGAGGGCTAGGAAGAAAAAAATAAAACAAAATATCTTTATCTTCCATAGCAGAGATTCAATAGAAAAATACAAGACATCTTCATTCAAACCTGGTATTTAGAGAAGCAGTAGTAAGTAGACGGAAGAATTAGCTGAAAGATATTTTTTCACCACTGTGTGACAAGGCAAATGGAGAGGGGAGAGGTGAGGGGCAGCTGTTGTTTTTTTAACAGTCCTTGCATCGCTATATGACTCTCCAAAGTATATACATCTATAACTTTGCCAAAAAATTTTTTCTAAAGCAACACTAAAATATTTTAAAGATAAGAAACAGAAGACGTATGCATTGAAATTATATAATCACACCATTATTTTAAATAGCAGAGTTGTATGTAATTTAAATTCTGAAGAGCAGAGAAATGCCTGTATATTTAGGTTTGTGCTGTACTGTGCTTAGTTGCTCAGTGGTGTCCAACTCTTTGTGACTCCATGGACTGCAGCCTGCCAGGCACCTCTGTTCATGGGATTCTCAAGGTGAGAATACTGGAGTGGGTTGCCATGCCTTCCTCCCAACCCAGGGACTGAACTCAGGTCTCCTGCATTGCAGGTGGATTCTTTACCATCTGAACCACCAAGGAAGCCCAAGAATACTGGAGTGGGTAGCCTATCCCTTCTCCAGGGAATCTTCCCGACCCAGGAATCGAATCTGGGTCTCCTGCATTGCAGGCAGATTCTTTACCAGCTGAACTACCAGAGAAGCCTGTATTTAGGCTTGCACCCACACAATTATATATGTAAGTAAATTAAAATACCGTTTACAGAGAAGTTATAATGGCTGAAGAAAATGCCTAAGAAAATGCCTCTGACTCCAGTGCTAAGTGAAACTAACAGGTCACCAAAATGCTCTATATGTGTTGAGCTTTTTCTGTTTCTGTTTTTGGTTTCTGTTTCTCTTATTTATTTTTCAATAAAAAGTTTTGCATAGAAATAAGGCTAGAAGTAAAGACAACAAAATATTAACAGTGGTTGGATTTAGATAACGAGGCTTTGGATTCTTTACAAAACCAGTTCTATTTTTTTTTAATTTAATAGATATTCTTTTGGAGCTTTAAAACTATTTTAATAACAATATTAAATATGTGGCCACTATAGAAAATTGAAAGCATTAACATGAACCAAGAATAAAAGAAAAGGCATGGAGAGTTATTTTTTTATTATGAAAAAATGCAGACATATTAAAGAGCAGAGATTTCTCCCTCGTGTATGCTCAGTGGCCTGGGAGCAGCCATGTCCAAGATGGACTGGCCAACTGGGACTTGACCAAGGCTTCCAAGACTTGGCCTTGACTTTGAGACAGACTTTATCTTCAGTGCCAAGATTGCTTTAAAAAAAAAAACTGAGATAAAATCTTATTGGAAAAAAAAAACTGAACCAGTTTTAATGTTGAGTTTCCAGTTAAGTCCTAGAAACTAAAAAGTCACCCACGCAAAGTTTCAGAAGAATTTCAGAAACTGGGTGACTAACTATGAAAGTTGGAACAAATAATTTTCACACTGACCATCTCTTGTTTTATGTGGTTCAGTGCTAAACCCCCAGCCTGCTGTCTCTCAGTTTCCATTTGAGTTTTGTGCTGCTCCTTAGAGTCATGAGTCACGTGAGAGTCAGTTTATATTGCCTTGGTGTACTCATAGAAAAGGGGGATAATACTTATACATTAAAAAAGTTTTAGTAAGGTTGAACATATATAATTTCGGGCTACTCATATCAAAGAGTAATTGTCCATTGCACTGTCCATAATAGAGGTTTTTGTGGAGAAATGCATGAAAACTACATGTTGGAGATGGAAGAAGAGAGAAAGAGAAATTCAATTTGCCCTGCCACTCTCAGGACCTCTGGGAGGAAAGAAAGGGAAGCAGGGGCCACTCTAGGCTGAGTGAAAGGGGACAAGCGACCTCTGCTCGTGAAGAAAGTGGCTCAATGTTGACAGAACAAGCAAGTGAGGCCACAGGGTTGGTGGGAGTGGCCCTCTGAGAACAGGAGGAAACTCCATCCAACCCAGAATTGGGCAGAAACTCTGGGAGACACTCGGGCCCTTCAGTAAAGCAGTCTTGGCCTGTAAATACTATTACTTTGGTTTTTTTTTTTTTTAAGTTGCCATTTTTCTCCCCATTTGGCAGCAAATCTGTGGGATTAACGCCCACTCTGTTCCACTCTGGAAACTGTCTCAACTGGCTCTGTGACATGCCTGAAGCAGCTGCCAAGAGGTTAAGAGACTGAATAGAGCTGGCAAAAGCTCGTGTAATTTTTAGCAAATTATCTGTCTTCTCAGAAAGACTGTGTGATAACTTGTTCCTGGAGGCTGAGGAGTCTCTGGCTGGGTAGACCCAATCCTTGTGCCCAGATAAAGGCAGGCCTCCCCTCTTGGGGTGACTCTGCACAGCCCCCCTACCCACCCCCTAGAAGTGGCTGGGAACACTGGCTCCATTTACAGGACCACACTGCAGCTGGCTGCCCCTCTCCACAGAGGACATGCTGATGTGACACTTCCATCTAGCCTTCTTTTGTGCTCTACTGGTTTAATTGATGATTCCATTTCTCACTTCCCATCCTTTCTTTCTTATTACTTCAATTGAGGTATAACTGAGACACCTAAAAGGCACACATCTTCAGTGTACTGTTTGATGAGTTTTCAGATTTCTACACCCACGTGAGCACCATCATTTCCCAAGAAATGTCCTCCATGTAACTTCCTATTCACTACTGTGCCCCTCTCACCTACAATGAAGGTCATCATAATTCCAAATGGTTCCACCATAGACCCATTTCATCTGTTCTTGAAGTGCACCTCATTCGCACACTGTTTACTCTTTTGTATCCAGTTTCTTTCACTCAACATATTTTTGAGTGTACCGATGTGTGTATCTGTTCTTTGTGATTTTTATTGTTGAGTAGAATTCCATTGTGTGGAGATGATGTCTATCCTTGATCCATTCATCCACTGAGGGACATATGAGTTGCTGCCAGTTTGGGGTTATTGGAAATAAAGCTGTTGTCAATGTTCTTGTACATGTCTTCATGTGATTTATGTACACTCTTGTTGTACAGAAGAATCAATTTCTCCTAGGGAAGACCAAGGCAGTTAGGTCTGGGTCCAAAATCTTCATTGAGAGCAACGGGACATTGGCAGGATGGCCAGAGGCCCGACTCACAAATAGATATAGGGCATCAAAGAAGTGCCCCAGGTATTCCCACTCAAGGAGGTTGTCCGATGCTCCTAACAGTTCAAAGGCAGCTGTGTCTGATGGCAGTGAATGGAGTCATGATTGAGCTCAAGTTTTTATTTTTGATTAAAATTTTGTGCTTGGTTGATTTCTTCAGACTCTGGCAAGTCTAACATAAATGACTTGGACATCATCTATGGGGTTTGAACCCACCTCTTCATAGATGACCCTGACCTATCCCTTCACTCAGGAGAGGGTATTAGCCATGGGTCCAGAAAAAGGACTACTGATTCCACCCCATGCCATGGAGAACAAGGAAACTGATCTAGGCCCCCTTGCAGAATCTATGTTGCTGAAGAAGTTTCCCCACAGTCACAATGATGTCCTCCTCCCATTTCCACTCCTGAAGGGCAACTTCACAGATTTATTGAGTGTTTACTGTGTGTCAGAAACAAATCATTTCATTTTGTTGTGTGCTTGTTCACTTCTTGCATGCATTTATTTCTTATATAGACCCTGAGAGGTAAATATTATGTTATTTTTTTCATAGGTGAGGAAGCCATGGCTTAGAGAAAATAAACATCTTAGGTTGAGGCTGCCTTAACAAAATACTACAGATTAGGTGGCTTAAACAACAGAAACTTATGGTCTCACAGTTCTAGGGGCTGGAAGCTCAAGATCAGGGTACTGGCACAGTCAGGTTCTGGTGAGAACTCTCTTCCTAGCTTGTAGTGTGCTAATTTGCTTCAGTCATGTAGACAGACCCTTTTTGCCATGTCCCCACACAGCAGGGAGAGGGAGCAAGTTCTCTGGTACCTTTGCTTATAAGGATACTAATTCCATCATGGAAGGCCCCAGCCTTATGACTTCATATAAACCTACTTGTTTCCTAAAGGCCCCATCTCCAAATACCATCACACTGGGGGTTAGGGCTTCAACATATGAATTGGGGAGGAGGGCACAATTTAGTGCATAGTAGTCAATTGTCCATGGCACACACTAGTGAGCAGTGGACCTGGAGTTTGAGCCTAGGTCTGATTCTAGAGTCCATGTACTTAACCATCATGCTATAATATAATGCTTTGATGGTATCAAGACCTCTGCTCACATTCATGTTCTACCACCAACCATTGGGATGGGATACAGCCAGGTAGATCCTGAGTGTCAGGCCACAAGGTCAGAGCACAGTGGCAAGGACTACCAACCCAAATGTACCACCAGACTCCGAGTCCAAGCCCACCCCTGCATTTGCTCTTTTTCCTGCTTGGGATTTCTTAGGACTAGCCACCCTTCAAAACCCAGCTGAAGCTTACCTGCTCCTGGAGGGGTCTTTCCTGTTGATACTGCCCCTCAATAGTCTCCTTATCAAGCACTTCTTGTCTTCATGATCAGTTATACAATCAGCCCCATGTTCACTATCTTGTTCATTGTCTCTATGAGACATTTTTCTGTAGGAGAGAAAGAGAAGGTCTGAACTATGTTGGTCTAATGAAAAGTCAGGAGGGGAGAGAAGTGCCAGAGAGTGTTCAGTTGAGGTCCTTGATTAGAACAAGGGGGAGATAATAAAAGATTACTACTCATGTGAGGATATTTGGCAGAATGGAAGAGGCTAACAACCTTCATCCCTACCTTATACCTTACATAAGCATTCTGGTGGATTATAAAACTAAATATGGACAAAACTTTGAGACTTCTGAATAGAATATGGAAGAATATCTTCATGACATGAGACGAAGGAACATTTTCTTAAACAAGACACAAAAAGCAATAATCACAAAGCAAAAGATTGATACATTTGATTACACTAAAATTTTGCAAATTTCAATTCATTAGACGACTACATAAAGAAGACACAAAATGAGAGAAGATATTTGCAAATCAGTCATTAACAAGGGACTCACAGGGAGTTGGTTCCCTGGCGGTCCAGTGGTTAGGACTCAGTGCTCTCACTGCCAGGCCCAGGTTTGATCCCTGGTCAGGGAAGGCTTCACTGATAGCTCAGTTGGTAAAGAATCCGCCTGCAATGCAGGAGACCTGGGTTCAGTCCCTGGGTTGGGAAGATCCCCTGGAGAAGGGAAAGGCTACCCACTCCAGTATTCTGGCCTGGAGAATTCCGTGGACTGTATAGTCCATGGGGTTGCAAAGAGTCAGACATGACTGAGTGACTTTCAGGGAATTAAGATCCCACAAGACCAGTGTCACTGCCAAAAATAAATTTTTTTAAAGAAAAAAAGAACTCATTCAGAATATATAATGAATATGTACATACAAATGAAGGGGGAAAAGGCAACTCAGTATAAGAATGGGGAAAAAACTGCAATAGCCATTTCGAACAAGTAAATATAAGTAGCTAATAAGCATATGAAAAACTACTTGACCTCATGTTAAAGAAGGAATACAAATTAATACCATGATGATATAACACTATACACATATCATATTGGCAAACACTTAAAAGTCTGATAACCCCAAATGTTGGGGAGGATGTGCAGCAAAGTAACTCAAAATGGCTGATGAGTTGCAAATTAGAAAATGCTTTAGCATATTCTGACAAAGGTGAAGATACACATATCCTATGACCTAGCAGTTCTACTCAGGTATATACTAAAGAAATTCATGCATACATTCACCTCAATTTATGACAAGTCCCTCATTTTCCATCTTTGTGTTTTTGAGCTATGCACTGAAGTATTTCTTCAACTTGAGTTTGCAAGCCACCATGTTGTGTCTTAACAACAACCATCCTTTTCTTCTAATCAGCTCCTGAATTGAGCACTTGGGAAATAATGCTAACTCAGAAAATATTTTGCACTGAAAATGACTCCTCCCATGTTCATATTTTTTTAATCAAATGGTTATCTTGAACAAGTTGCGCTGGACAAGTGTTATTCCTGATCTAAATTATCTTTTCTCTAGTTTCTGGGACTTCTTAGATGAGTTAGTTTTACTTGGGGCTGAAGTCCAGTTATTAAAACACAGAGGCAGTAGACCTCAGAGTGGTAGAAGACAAAGTGGTCTCATCTCTCAGGGGCTCCCCATAGAAACAGGCAGGCTTCCAGTTTCCTGCTGAAGCCCTAGAAGAAAATGTTCCTTCTCCAAGGTCACTTCACACCTCCTTACACTCAGACATGGAAAGGACACCATGGCCTACCATGGTCTCTTGGAAGTCCATATAATCAAACCCACCTGAGGGAATCCAATGACAGTCCCCCTCCTCCCACCTTGAGATCCATGTCTTTCTGACCTGAGCTTTTTCCAGTAGCTACCTCATTCTTTTCACTGCTTTATATTTTATTGAAGTATAGTTGAATTACAAAGTTGTATTCATTACTGCTCTGCAGCAAGGTGACTCAGTTATACACACACACACATATATATATATATATATACACACACACACACACACACTCTCTCTCTCTTTTTCATATTCTTTCCCACTATGTTTTATCACAGGATATTGAATATAGTTCCCTGTGCTACATAGTAGGACCTTGTTGTTTATCCATTCTATACATATCAGTTTGCATCTGCTAATCTCAAACTCCCAATTCAAGCCTCTCCCACTGCCCTCCCCCTTGGTAACCACCATTCTTTTCTCCATGTCCCTGATTCTGCTTCTGTTTCAATAGATAAGTTCATTTGTGTCATATTTTAGATTCCATACATAAGTGATATCATATGGTATTTGTCTCTTTCTGACTGACTCCACTTAATAATATAATCTGTAGTTGCATCTGTGTTATTGCAAATATTATTTCATTCCTTTTTATGGCTGAGTACTATTCCATTGTATATATGTACCACATCTTTATCCATTTATATGTCAATGGACATTTACTGTTTCCATGTCTTGGCTATTGTGAATAGTGCTGCTATGAACATAGGGGTGTATGTATGTTTTAGAATTATGGTTTTGTCTTTATATGTGCCCAGGAGTGGGATTGCTGGATCATATGGTAATTCTATTTTTACTTTTCTGAGAAACTGCCATACTGTCTTCCACAGTGGCTGCACCAACTTACATTCCCATCAACAGTGCAGGACAGTTCCCTTTTCTCTACACCTTCTCCAGCATTTGTTTTTGTAGACTTTTTAATGATGGCCATTTGGCCAGCATGAAGTAGTACCTCATTGTAGCTTTGATTTGCATTTCTCTAATAACTAGTGATACTGAGCATCTTTTCATGTTGGAGAAACGTCTCTTTAGGTCTTCTGCTCACTCTTAAATTGGGTTGTTTGCTTTTTTGTTGTTGAGTTGTATGAGCTGTTTGTATATTTTCAAAATTAAGCCCTCATCAGTCACATCATTTGAAAATATTTTCTCCTATTCTGTAGGTTGTCTTTTTGTTTTGTTTATGGTTTTCTTTGCTGTGCAAAAGCTTGTAAGTTTGATTAGGTCTCGCTGTTTACTTTCATTTTTATTTCCATTTCCTTGGGAGACTGAGCAAAGAAAACATTGGTGGAATTTATATCAGAGAATGTTTTACCTACGTTTTCTTCTAGGAGACAGGAAATAGCAAGGGGATTTTCTTTATGTGAGGAGGCACTGTTAGTTTTTGAGGCATAGGATCCAGACAGAACACAGAATGGTACACATTCTGTGGAATGGAACACAGAAAGGTTGCAGCAGCTGTTCAGAATGCAATCTACGATGAGAAAAAAAAGAGCTACTACTCAGACACTACTGGATCATTTTTTCAAGAGGGTAGATAGAATTGAATCCAGCAAGGAACCAGTCCAATCAGTGTCAGTCATGAGTGAAATTGCAGCTTGCCCTCCATCTCCTGTTGCTGACGATCATTCATCTCTACCATCTCCCATCTCCTCTTCCTCCTCCAGTCAGTAACTCTTCTTGCTTGTTCACTTGATGCCAGCCCCTGTATGCCAGCTGTTGTACCAATCTACAGTACTTTTCAAGGTACTGTACTGTAAGATAAAAAAATGTTCTATTTTTTGTGTTTGTTTTTATGTTTTATTTGGCGAAAAGTATTATAAATCTACAACAGTATAGTACTCTAGAGCTGATTGTGTTAGTTGGGTGCCTAGGCTAACTTTGTTGGTCTTGGTGAACAAATTGGACTTACTACTAATGCACTCTCAGAACTGAACTCGTTCATATGTTGGGGACTTACTGTACTAAAAAAATGTCTCAAATCAATGATCTCAGTTTCCACCTAAAGAAACTAAAATAAAAGCAGCTAAAGAAATCTGAAGTAAACAGAAGGAAGGAAAATAATAAAGATGAGAGGGAAAATTGAGGACAAAAAAATAGAAATACTATAGGGAAAAAACAGTGAAATAAAAAATTGATTTTTTGAGAAGATCAAGAAAATTTGTAAACCTCTAGCCTGACTGGTGGGGAGAGAAAAAGAAAAATTCACTAATATCAGGAATGACAAAGAACTGTAGAGTCCACAGATATTAAAAGGATAAATTACTTGAAAGCCACAAACTACCAAAGCTCACTCCAGAAGAAATATATATATTAAAGAAAATAATCTTGTAATTATAATATTCTATCAGATATTTTAGGAAGAAATAACACTAGTTTTAAACAAACTCAAGAAAACTGAGGAGAGAAAATACTTTCCCATTCATTCTCTGAGGCCAAATTACCCTGACAACAAAACCAGACAAAAACATTATCAGAAAATACAACTGTTGACCAATATCCCTCATGAACACAGATATAAAAATCTCAACAAAAATTGGCAATATATAATCCACCAATATATAAAATAAAACAGCATGAACAAGTGGGCTTTATCCCAAGAGTTTAATATTAGTTTAACTTTTATTAATAAAAATCAACACCGTAGCGGCGCGCGAGCGGGCCAGGCGGGTGGCCGAGTTTTCCAAGAAATAACTTCACCAAGATGTCCAGTGATCGGCAGAGGTCCGATGATGAGAGCCCCAGCACCAGCAGTGGTAGTTCAGATGCAGACCAGTGAGACCCAGCAGCTCCAGAGCCTGAAGAACAAGAAGAAAGAAAACCTTCTGCCACCCAGCAGAAGAAAAACACCAAACTCTCTAGCAAAACCACTGCTAAATTATCCACTAGTGCTAAAAGAATTCAGAAGGAGCTAGCTGAAATAACCCTTGATCCTCCTCCTAACTGCAGTGCTGGGCCTAAAGGAGATAACATTTATGAATGAAGATCGACTATACTTGGTCCACCAGGTTCTGTATATGAAGGTGGTGTGTTTTTCCTGGATATCACATTTTCATCCGATTATCCATTTAAGCCACCAAAGATTACTTTCCGCACCAGAATCTATCACTGCAACATCAATAGTCAGGGAGTCATCTGCCTGGACATCCTTAAAGACAACTGGAGTCCTGCTTTGACTATTTCAAAGGTTTTGCTGTCAATCTGTTCTCTTTTGACAGACTGCAACCCTGCGGATCCTCTGGTTGGAAGCATAGCCACTCAGTGTTTGACCAACAGAGCAGAACATGACAGGATAGCCAGACAGTGGACCAAGAGATATGCAACATAATTCACATAATTTGTATGCAGTGTGAAGGAGCAGAAGGCATCTTCCCACTGTGCTGCAAATCTTTATAGCCTTTACAATACAGACTTCTGTGTATATGTTATACTGATTCTACTTTCTGCTTTTATCCTTTGGAGACTGGGAGACCCCCCAAAAAGGTAAATGCTATCAAGAGTAGAACTCTGTAGCTGTAGATTAGTTCTGTTTAAAACGCCTACTTGCAAGTCTTGCTTCTTTGGGATATCAAAATGTATTTTGTGATGTACTAAGGATCCTGGTCCTGAAGTCTACCAAATATTATAGTGCATTTTAGCCTAATTCATTATCTGTATGAAGTTATAAAAGTAGCTGTAGATGATTAGGAATTATGTCATTTGTATTAAACCCAGATCTATTTCTGAGTATGTGGTTCATGCTGTTGTGAAAAATGTTTTTTACCTTTTACCTTTGTCAGTTTGTAACGAGAGGATTTCCTTTTACCCTTTGTAGCTCAGAGAGCACCTGATGTATCATCTCAAACACAATAAACATGCTCCTGAAGGCATAAAAAAAAAAAATCAATGTAATTCACCATATTAGCAAGCTAAAAAAGAAAAAACATATAATCATCTCAATCAACGCAGAAAAATCACTTTATTAAATTCAACACATGTTTCTGATTTTTTAAAATCTCAGCAAACCAGCAATAGAAGAGGATGTCCTCAATCTTCAAGGGGAATCTATGAAAAACCTTCAATTAACTAGAACTGGGAATAAGCAAGGATGTCTGCTCTGACCACTTCAACATTGTACTGGAGGTTCTAGCCAGTGCAAAACAGCAAGAAAAAGAAATAAAAGGTAGCCAGGTTGGGAAGGAAGCCGTTAAACTAACTTTATTCACAGGTGGTATAATTCTTTAGGTAGAAAACTGTCAGGAATCTACAGAAAAGCTACCAGAACTAATAAATGAGCTAAATAAGGTTGCAAGACACAAGGTCAATATTTAATAATCAATTATAGTTCTATAAAATAGCAACAAACAATTGGAAATTAGATTTTTTAAAGCACACAATTTACAATAGCCTCAAAAATATAAAAAACTTTGATCTGTTTACTGAAAACTATAAAATACTGCTGAGAGAAATTACAGAAGATCTAAATCACTGGAGAAATAGGCTTTTCATGAGTTTGAACACTCAGTATCGTCAAGATGTCAATTCTCCACAAATCGAGCTAAAGATTCAATGCAGTGTCAGTCAAAATTCCAACAGAGTTTTTTTTAATTGGCAAGCTAAAATTCATCGAGAAATGAAAAGACCCAGAATAGTTGAAACAATTTTGAAAAAGAAAAGTTGGAAAATTAATACTAGCTGATTGAAAGACTTCACAAAACACAAAAACTAAATTGAGATGACTCACAGACCTAAATGTAAAACCTGGTTTCCCCAGTTTTTATGGCTCAGAGGTAAAGAATCTAAATGTAAAAACTGAAACTATAAAGCTCCTAGTGGAAAACATAGCAGAATACCTTTGAGACAAAAAACAAAAAACCAAAAGACCTAAACATTATAAAAACAGATAAAATAGACGTTATCAAAATTGAGACTTTGGCTCATCAAGACACCATTAAGAAAATTAAAAGGCAAATCACAGACTGGGAAAACTATTTGTAATGCAAATGTCTGACAAATGCCTTATAATCAGATTATACAAGGAGCCTTCCACAAATCAGTAACAGAAAAGGAACCCAATTTTAAATAAGCAAAAGATTTGCATGAAAGGATATTCAGCTTTTGAAAGAAAGTGAAAGTGTTAGTTGCTTAGTTGTGTTGGACTCTTTGTGACCCCATGGACTGTAGCCCACCAGGCTCCTCTGTCCATGGAACTTCTCCAGGCAAGAATACTACAGTGGGTTGCCATGCCCTCTTCCAGGGTATCCTCCCAACCCAGGGATTGAACCCAGGTATCCCACATTGCAGGCAGACTCTTTACCATTTGAGCTACTCAGGAAACCCCACTCAACTTTTAGTTACCACAGAAATGCAAATTATTTCCTCGAGGAGACACTACACATCGACTAGAACGGCTAAACTTCTGAAATCTCGAACACCAAATGTCTATAAGGATGCAAAGCAGCTAGAGCTCTCATGTATTTCTGGAGGAAGTGTAAACTGGTACAACCACTTCAAAAATATATCTAACAATTTCTTGTGAAGTTAAATATATACCTGTCTTAGGATCCAGCTATGTTTATTCTCAGAAAAACAAAAATCGGAAGCAAAAATCAGAAACAACCTAATGCAAATATCAGGACAATTGACAAATACATTGTATTCTACTCATACATTGAGATTATACTCAGCAATAAAAAAAAGAAGGAACTACTCATACACCCATCAACACACATAAATTTCAAAAACATTAGGCTTGGTGAGGGAAGTCGAACACAAAAAAGTACATTTTACATGTTTTTGTTTCTATGCAGTTTGTGTGTGTGTGCTCAGTCATGTCCGACTCTTTGTGACCCCATGGACTGTATCTTGCCAGGTTCCTCTGTCCATAGGATTTCCCAGGCAAGAATACTGAAGCAGGTTGCCATTTCCTACTCCAAGGGATCTTCCCAATCCAGGGATTGAATCCACATCACTTGCATCTCCTGCACTGACAGGTGGATTCTTTATCACTAGTGCTACCTGGGAAGCCCATGAAGTTTAAGAATAGCAAAATTAATCTATGGGGATGGAAATCAGAAAAGTGGTTCCCAGGGGAATAGCAAGGGGGGAGGTGATAGAATGGAAAGGACACAATGGCAATACATTACGGATTGAGGTGTAATGTTCAGTTCAGTCGCTCAGTTGTGTCCGACTCTTTGAGACCCCGTGAACCACAGCATGCCAGGCCTCCCTGTACATCACCAACTCCCGGAGTCCACCCTAACCCATGTCCATTGAGTGGGTGATGCCATCCAACCATCTCATCCTCTGTCTTCCCCTTCTCCTCCTGCCCTCAATCTTTCCCAGCATCAGGGTCTTTTCCAATGAGTCAACTCTTTGCAGCAGGTGGCCAAAGTATTGGAGTTTCAGCTTCAGCATCAGTCCTTCCAATGAACACCCAGGACTGATCTCCTTTAGGATGGACTGGTTGGATCTCCTTGCAGTTCAAGGGACTCTCAAGAGTCTTCTCCAACACCACAGTTCAAAAGCATCAATTCTTCTGTGCTAAGCTTTCTTTATAGTCCAACTCTCACGTCCATACATGACTACTGGAAAAACCACAGCTTTGACTAGACGGACCTTTGTTGGCTAAGTAATGTCTCTGCTTTTTAATATGCTGTCTAGGTTGGTCATAACTTTCCTTCCAAGGAGTAAGCGTCTTTTAATTTCATGGCTGCAATCACCATCTGCAGTGATTTTGGAGCCGAGAAAAATAAAGTCGGCCAGTTTCCCCATCTATTTGCCATGAAGTGATGGGACCAGATGCCATGATCTTAGTTTTCTGAAAGCTGAGCTTTAAGCCAACTTTTTCACTCTCCTCTTTCACTTTCATCAAGAGGCTCTTTAGCTCTTCTTCACTTTCTGCCATAAGGGTGGTGTCATCTGCATCTCTGAGGTTATTGATATTTCTTCCGGCAATCTTGATACCAGCTTGTGCTTCTTCCAGCCCAGCGTTTCTCATGATGTACTCTGCATATAAGTTAAATAAGTAGGATGACAATATGCAGCCTTGATGTACTCCTTTTCCTATTTGGAACCAGTCTGTTGTTCCATGTCCAGATCTAGCTGTTGCTTCCTGACCTGCATACAGATTTCTCAAGAGGCAGGTCAGGTGGTCTGGTATTCCCATCTCTTTCAGAATTTTCCACAGTTTATTGTGATCCACACAATCAAAGGCTTTGGCATAGTCAGTAAAGCAGAAATAGATGTTTTTCTGGAACTCTCTTGTTTTTTTGATGATCCAGTGGAAGTTGGCAATTTGATCTCTCGTTCCTCTGCCTTTTCTAAAACCAGCTTGAACATCTGGAAGTTCATGGTTCACGTATTGCTGAAGCCTCACTTGGAGAATTTTAAGCATTACTTTATTAACATGTGAGATGAGTGCAATTGTGCGGTAGTTTGAGTATTCTTTGGCATTGCCTTTCTTTGGGATTGGAATGAAAACTGATCTTTTCCAGTCCTGTGGCCACGGCTGAGTTTTCCAAATTTGCTGGCATATTGAGTGCAGCACTTTCACAGCATCATCTTTCAGGATCTGAAATAGCTCAACGGAATTCCATCACCACCACTAGCTTTGTACACATTACGCCACTAATGTACACATTTGTCAAAACTCACCAAACTGTACACTTAAGAGCTGTTCAGCTTACTGTATGCAACCATATCTCAAAAGAACCAAAAAAAAGCAAGTTTAAAATACAGGCAAATAGTCTCTAAATATATGAAAAATTGCTCAACCTTAGTTATAAAAGAAATATAAATTAATGCTATCCTAAGATTTCACTTTCACCAATCATATTTGTGAAACATCAAAATGTTCCAAGGTATAGTCTGTAGGCAAAATTGCAGGAAAAACAGCCATGTTCATATATTGCTGGGTAAGTGCAACATAATGTAACTATGAAGGGTATTACCAAGTACAACTATATATGCACTTACCTTTGGCCCAGCAATCAAAACCTCTAGGACTCTATCCTGAAGATAAATACCTCCATAAATACAAAACAAATGCATAAGATCATTAAGACATTATTTGAAACAGGAAAAGACTGAATATTTCCTCAAATGTCCATCATTAGGAGATGGTACATGCAAAGAACAGTGAAGTACCATGAATTGATAATAATTCTTAGGACATATTCAGTGGGGGAAAAAAAAAACAACATATAGAGATATACCTTGATATATGATATATATATACCAGATATAGAGAACAAACTAGTGGCTAGCAGTAGGGAGGGGGAGGGACAACATAGGGGGTAGGGGATTTTTTGAAAAGGGTTATGGGTGGGACTTTGCTGGTGGTCTAGTGGTTAAGACTTGGCACTTTCATTCCAGGGGTGTGGGTTTGATCTCTGGTAGGGGAACTTAAGCAGTCAATCCTAAAGGAAATCAACCCTGAATATTCATTGGAAGGACTGATGCTGAAGCCAAAGCGCCAATATTTTGGCCACCTGATGCACAGAGCCAACTCATTAGAAAAGACCCTGCTGCTGGGAAAGATTGAAGGCAGGAGGAGAAGGGGACGGCAGAGGGTGAGATGGTTGTATGGCATCACTGATTCAATAGACATGAGTTGGAGCAAACTCCAGGAGATGCTAGAGGACAGGGAAGCCTGGCGTGCTGCAGTCCATGGGGTCACAAAGAATTGGACACAACTGAATGACTGAACAACAAGGGGGACTAAGATCCCACATACTGCTAGATATGGTGCCAAAATGAATGAATAATTTTTCCTTAAAAAAGGGTTATGGGATTATGTGAAATCATGTGTGAAACTTTTGAAAATTCTAAAGCACTATAGATTTTTAATAACTTTCCTTCAATAACTTTTAATTGCTTAGTAGTATTCCTGTGTATGGTTATTCTAAAATTTATTAATCAGCTGATGAACATTTGGGTTGTTTCATTGTTGCTATGTCAAATAAAGCTGCTACAAAAACCCACAACAGCAAAAAACCAAAGTGCCAAATAACGTATACAGCATGCTACATCTTGTGTAAAAAAAGAAGGGAACTAAAACTATATACACGAATTTACTTTTGGAAAAAGAAACAGGAAATATGAACTAACAAATTGAAAATGGTTACTTATCAGTGGTGAGTGAAGACAACTGAAAGGTGAAAGGGATGGGAACAAGACTTCCCAGAAGGCACCTTTTAGCATATTCTTGCATATTGGACTCTGTAAATGTTATATATTTTTAAAATAAAGTTAAATCAGAAGAAAGGGTGTGGGGAGCTATTAATAGATGGGGACTGAAGGAGGCCTAAAATGCAGGTTTCAGAGTGCTAGCATGACATGGACTTAATTCAGCGTTAACTAGCAAATTATCTAATGGCTCTTCAATGGACTCTTATTCATGAAATGTTTGTGTTGACATTATCTGGAGGAGCAGATGGAGTTGGTCTTACAGAGACATTCTATTTCATCAACTCTGAACCCCATTTGATTCAGGAAAACTTATGACAGGATAATTTGCAGGCTGATCAATATTGTAGAACTATCCAGGTTTTGTATACAATCCACAGTTGTATTTTCAAATCTTTGTTACTTATTAGGTTTTCTTAACTGAAATTTTTGATGTATCAATAGCTCATACCATTTTGAACTTGTCCCTACCCCTCTCAAATGTTTTCAGTACTGTAATCCAGAAAATCTTGTTGATCATTGATTTCGGTACTGATTTCCATTTATTAGACATAGAAGCTTTTCCATGTGCAGACGTTTCAAAATTTGCATCTGAATACATTTAATGAAAGATGACATTTAAATCACGTATATGAAGTTTTCTAAAGATAATATTCTCGTCTAGCTTCACCCTGCCAAATATATTGCTCTATCACAAAGTGGAGAGCTAAAGTTAACACTTAGCTGCATGCATGCTAAGTTGCTTCAGTTGTCTGACTCTTTGCGACACTATGGACTGCAGCCCTCCAGGCTCTTCTGTCCATGGGATTCTCCAGGCAAGAACACTGGAGTGGGTTGCCATGCCCTCCTCCAGGACATCTTCCCGACCCAGGGATTGAACCTGTGTCTCTTATGCCTCCTGGACTGGCAGGGGGGTTCTTTACCACTAGCGCCACCTGTGTATTTGCTTTCTCCTCTTTTCTCCCCTTACTCTTCTGTATCTCTGGGCATTTGTGAAAGTAGGTAATTCAGAGTATTGCTTTGTGTTAACCATACCTTTAATCTATTTGAAACCATTATACACTTACACCTGATTATAAATACCTTAAAATAGTCCTTATGTTCATGAGGAAACTCTTTGTTGTTCATATTAAGACATGTTCCAATTTTTTTAAATTATTAAAAATAGTAATAAAAGACATGTTTAATCACTTGGCACTAAGATCATGGCATCCAGTTCCATCACTTCATGGCAAATAGATGAGGGAAAAGTGGAACCAGTGGCATTTTATTTTCTTGGGCTCCAAAATCACTGTGGATGGTGACTGCAGCCATGACATTAAAAGACGCTTGCCCCTTGGAAGAAAAGCTATGATAAACCTAGACAGCATATTAAAATGCAGAGACATCACTTTGCGAACAAAGGTCCGTATAGTCAAAGCTATGGTTTTTCCAGTAGTTGTGTATGGATGTGAGTGTTGGACCATAAAGAAGGCTGAGCACCGAAGGGTTGATGCTTTCAAACTGTGGGGCTGGAGAAGACTCTTGAGAGTCCCTTGGACAACAAGATCAAATCAGTCAATTCTAAAGATCAACCCTGAATGTTCAGTGGAAGGGCTGATGCTGAAGGTGAAACTCCAATACTCTGGCCACCTGATTCGAAGAGGCTACTCATTGGAAAAGACCCTGATGCTGGGAAAGACTGAGGGCAGGAGGAGGGGGGCGATGGAGGATGAGATGGTTGGATGGCATCATTGAATCAATGGACATGAGTTTGAGCAAACTCCAGAAGATGGTGAAGGACAAGGAAGCATGGCATGCTGCAGTCCGTGGGGTCACAGAGTTGAACGCAACTTAGCGATTGAACAACACATGGCACTGGAAAGTTTTTAAACCCTGAAAGAACTGTGACTCCACATCTTTTTTCAGGTTGGTATACTTTAAATTTTCATATTTTGAATATTTTAAATCAGATTCCCACCTTAAACTAGATTGGTAAGTGGTAGTCAGATCGAGTTTTAAAAATGTATATACCTCTTTACATTGAGATTACTTTATTTCTTGAAGTTTATTTGGTTTATTTCCTTTCTTGATGTTAAGTTTCTTGAGGCCATTATTTGGTTTTAGGATGGGTACAACTTAGTAGACATCACTAAGACTTAACAGGAATTTCCCTTTCCTCTCTCATTTCCACTTTAATTCATTGTTTGCATTTCCATCCTGATAATTCACCATCTTTTTCAACCATGATTGTGGACCCTAGTGCAACCTAAACCCATACTTCCTTCCCATTCTACAGAGTGCAACAATCTAGGAGTATGATGTTAGATCAGTACTACTTCCAACATGCTTCTTCTTAAGACCAACTTAACTACTATGGCATATATCCCAGCTTTCTCAGAATGGCCTCATTTGGGGATTGATGCCCTATCCAATTGCTAATAGCATTGTCCCCTTTCGATCTCAAAGGGGTTCTGGTTTGGACTATAAAAATAATGTCAGCCTACTTATAGGTTATACATTTTAAGACATTTTTCCTGTTAAAGAAATATTTGAAATGAAGTTTCTTTCAAGCATGGCTATGGGGTAAACACTCAGCAATTCCTCTTTGCAGTGAGAGGTAGAATAGCATTTGCTCTGGAGTCAGATCAACAAAGTTGCAATCTTAACTTCAATACTTAATAACCACAAACCTCCGGCAAGTTACATGATCTCTCTTTGCCTCATTTTACTTACCTGTAAGATGGGGCTAAAACAGCAGTCCCTAACCTTTTTGGCATCAGGGTTTCAAGGAAGACAATTTTTTCATGGACGTGGGAGAGGGGGTGGTTCAGGTGGTAATGAGTGATGGGGAGCTATGGAGAGCAGATGAAGCTTTGCTCACTAGCTTGCCTGCACCTCACATCCTGCCTGTACCACCCGGTTCATAACAAGCTACAGACCGGTAGCAGTCTGCGACCTGGGGGTTGGGGATCCCTGGGCTAAAACATACCTCAGAGGGTCACTGTTGAGGACTAAAAATAAAATACTGTGCTTTGCACATAGTAGGTATCTTTGCTGTTGTTGTTCAGTCGCTAAGTTGTGCCCAACTCTGCAACCCCAAGGACTGCAGAATGCCAGGTTCCTCTGTCCTCCACTATCTCCCCAAGTTTACTCAAATTCATGTCCATTGACTTGGTGATGGTATCATCTCTAGAGATAGATGATACCATCTCGAGGTATCTTTAGGCCATACGAAAAAATACTATCCTCATTTTCCTGTTCAACTAAAAAGTAAGTCTTCCTTTCAATACCAAAATACTATCAATACATGGGTTGCTTCACGGTGTGGTGGTGGTTGGTGCTTTAGTTGCTAAGTCGTGTCCAACTCATTGTGACCCCATGGACTGGAGCCCACCAGGCTCCTCTGTCCATGGGACTTCCTAGGGAAGAATAGTGGAATGGGTTGTCATTTCCTACTCGAGGGGATCTTCCTAACCCAGGGATCGAACCCAGGTCTCCTGTATTGCAGGCAGATTCTTGACTGAGCCGCCAGAGATGCCACTTCATGGTATATATACGAAACTATTAATTACTGTGTAAAGCACTCAAGACCATGATACAGTGTTTAAAATTGATGATTGTGTTATTTCACAATGACCAATGTAATTGAATCCCAGTGCTTTTGGAAAGACCAGTGACTCCATCATCCCTCAAATTCAATACCTTTTTGCATCCACTGTGATCCAGTTGTTGTTCCCTGGCAAATGTCACCATCTTGTGCTAAACCCAAAGAAATCCACTTAATCCTCATCTTTGCAACAGGGTATGGTCACTTTTGAAGACTTAGTTTTTCTAGTATCACCAAGGCTGTTTTAACTTTCTTCTCCACTGCAATCTCCTCTCCTCTTATATGCTGGCATTCTTAAGTGGGTATTTGATCTATCTCTCCTCACCATACAGTTCTTGTATGATTTCCTCTGGCACCACCTCGATTATGGACATATAGATACATGGCTCTGGTTCAAGCTTCTCCTCATTCCAACTACTTGGATGCACTACAAGCAATAAGAACTAGAATACTTCTTATTCTAGTTAGAAGCAACCCCCCACCCACAGGTAGACATCTAGTCGGTCCTGAACTTTGTCTTTCAAATCTGTGCTCCTTTCCAAACTCACAACATCCAAAGTTCAAGTCCAAATCAGTTCTTCCTTGAATTTCCATGTTTTAGAAATATCCCTTGGGCAGACATGTGGAAGACAAGAGTGTGCTAAAGCAGGCAAGAAGACTACTGCAAATTCAATGCTGTTTTTGCTTAATTCTGTGGATGGGTCCACAGTAACTAGAGGGTAAAGTGTAAACATCTATCATGGAACAGCAGGCTTCCTATCCCTCCAGTTGCCTTTAACATTATTCTAACCCCTTAGTTCCCAAATCCTCTTGCTCTGCAAGGTGTGATATAAATCCTGCTGAAATGCAAGCCATACTACTACTCACCCTTCTTGTTCTCTCTTCTAGGTTTTGCTTGGCATATTAATGTGAATCTCCCATGAGACGTGTGTATGAAGAGTAGATCACATCTTATGTAGATTCACTTTTTAGGAGATGCTAAATATATTGACTAAATGAAAATACACATGATAATTTAAAGACGTTCTGAGAAGCAGGCACTTCATTTAAGGTAATTTCATAATATTACGTGATCTTTTACTTCAGTTGACTGGTAATTTTAAAGTTTCAACTGTCAAATTACTACTTCGGAAAAGTGACTTGGATTTCAGTTCTAAATGCAGAAGCCAGAATGTTTTAATTGATTTAACTTAAATGAGTTAAACAAGTTGAACTCCTATATCGACAGTGTAAGATTACTGTTTAGCTGGTGACAATGGGAAAAAAAATATGGTTTAATTCCCACTTTCTGGATCAACATTTTTTTTTAATACACTGTATTAGCTTCTTTCTCTAAACAATGTGTGTGTGTGTTAGGATGTTATTAAGGCACCCAGATAGAGTGTGGTTAGAGGGATTTATCTATACAAGCAGTAAAAAGAAAAAAAAAAACCCATTCTATATTTTCTGGAACCTGAAAAATGTACATTATAAAAGCTGTTAAATTGATGAAAAGAAAGCAGTTTAAGTAAGACTTTGTTCATCTACTTATACTTCAGAGTAATGTTGATATATTTCATTTGTCTTTTATCCTCTTACCCATTCAAAGACTAAGTGAGCAAGTATTACTCTTGTCATTTAACTTTCAAATATGTACTTAGTTAACACCACTAACTTACTTTTAAACGTCAGACAACTTATGTTAATCTTGGCAATAAACTATATCTTAATAAAATGACAGAAAATAAGACATGTTAGTAAGATAAAGTAGAAATGGTTAAGGAACATTTAAGCATAGCTTTAGCATTCTGATAATCTTTGCTTCTGGATAGCTGCCTTGCCATATTTTTTTTTTTTTTAAAGTATAGCTGATTTACAATGCTGTGTTAATTTCTTTGACTTGTAATTTTTATTTGCAAAAATGTTTGTCTTGAGTTCTTTTAAAAATATCAGTGGTTAAACATCTTAAGCAGCACTTAGACAAACACTCTTGCTTCTTCACTAAAACACATTTGCAATTATTTCCTTCTGAAATTGTTAAGAGATGACTGCTGCTAGTAGATTTTCAAGTTCAATATTTACCAAATTATTAACTAATTGGATAAAATGTCTCCATGCTTTCAAGCCTTCAAACTGTTTCTAGGAGGACAACATACTCCAAAACTATCTGAAAAAGAGAACTTGTTAATCCAATCAGCACAGCATTTCACCAGATAGGATTATAAATTCTCTTTAGTTATATATAATTTCACTTAGAGCATTCTCTATGCTTCTTCACTAAATATTCCTGGAAAAACCTTAGAAACAGCAGCATGATAAAATGAGAGTATGTGTCAAATGCAAGGTACACTATAATATGAAATACTATTGTTAATTAGAAGTGATTCTGTAAGGCTAATATAGCTTACTCTATTTTACTACTGCTACAGAATTGAAAGACTCCCTCCCCTGCCCATATCATGTCATGCAAGCAGGAAAGCATGAAATGTCAAAACTGCCTAACATTAAAAAATAAGTCTCTTAATTTATTTGCATTCTAAAATAGAGCCCCTCACCTGAATCTCTTTTCCATTAGAAAATACTAATAAATAATGTACAGGATTTGTCAAGAGAATATAACATGCCCTTTAAAACTTTAAGTTCAATCACTATTTGTTTTCTACTATTATACTACATTTTGGCAGCATCTGTTTATTGGTCTGTCATTGCAGAATTGCAACTTAACAATAAACCAGTCTGACATTTTAGGTCTTGAAGATACATACCATATATATTTCTTTAAAAATAATCATACTTTTGTAAGCAATACTTTACAGTAGACACCTCAAAAATCTACCATAGATGGGAAACTTAAAACGAGAAAAATTTAAGTTCTAAATCTTTATACATATATATCCAGATTTCTATATATATTATATATACATACACAAGTATATATAAAATATATATAATCAGATTTGAAAAATGAACAAAAACTGGGCACTGTACATAAAGTCTTTTTGAAACTCAAACAATAGAAAACTCTTTAAACATTAAACAATTTTAATAAAAGTTTCTGTACAATGCTAAGCAGTTTTATTTACACATAGAAAATGTAATAGGAGTAGTGTTTGAAATTACAGAACTCCTTAAAATTTCAATGGCAGGTAAATCTGGAAAAAATAACAGCATTCCATTCACAAATATTTTCAAGCAATAAATACGTATTTATAAATAGTGTAAATTTACATCAGGATTAGAAACAAAAATCACAAATCTGAAGTTTATTCCTTAGTCTATGTGCAATCCATTATCTTTGTGACTTGGCTGTTAATTTTTTAAACATTTTATTTAGGAACCAGAAGTGTAATAACCGTCATGGTTTCAAAACAAGACAGAAAAACATAAAAGCAGTAAAAAAGTTCCTTACCTAACTTTTCACATTAAAAAAAAGTTGACCAAATGAAGACTTAAAATTTCTAACTACCTTACAAAGAAATGACCAGCTAGGCTAGTATTTTTTTCCAAGGAAAATTCTGAAGAGGGGAAAAGACAGATGAAAACCAATTCGTCAGCCCAGAAATAGAGAAATATAAAAGAGGTTGTCTTCAAGTCAGTAGTCTGTATGATGTCGCCAGTTTTGTCAGATATATACAAAACATGGAAATTATTATTTTGTTTCTGAAGAACAGCTGATCAGCTTTGTGAGAGTCCTGGAGTAGGAGCAAAGCTCTCCCCTGTCCAGTTGGTTGACACGCCGCACTTGGAAGGTTGCATAGACACAGTTTTCAGCCAGCAGCCTTACGAGATAGCTACAAAAACCAGTGGTGCAGAACTGGGTTACTTCCTGAATAGCAGAAAAGGTCTCATTTAATGTCCATGGAACAATATCAAGATGAGGAGGATGGTAATGGAGGAGCCTGAAAATGAAAAGTAAAGTATGTTACTTTGGTATATAAATTGTTAATAGTGTTTCCTAGTAGGGGAAATAACAATTCTCAACAAAGTTCAACTGCCTGCCACACTCTGTCCAGTATAACCTCCGTTACTGCCCCCCACCTGGCCAATTTTCCTAAGAGTCTGAGACCATTACCCTACTTAGTGTACCCTACATTTTGGTACTTCACCAATTAGTCAAAAACTCTTAAAATGTTATTAGGTTGACCATTTTTTGAAATTGCTTAAAAATTAAAAGAAGGCTTGTAAAAAATAATATAACAAATCAATCACAACTTCCTTGATGACTTGCTTCAGAACCTAATTCAACTAGATAGTGATTTTATTTAACAGGTAATTTTCTTCTTCTTCAAGCAATCTTGAAGACTATTCAAATAAAAATACCAGAAGCTAAACTTCAAAAATTCAGTTTCTGACCACATATATAAGAGAAAAACTACTGAAGGAATTCAACAATTCATAAATTATGTCTATTTCTTACTCATAAAACTATTGATGTGCTAGAGTAAAATGCTTTCCCCTAAGCATCTGCTGTTTAAAATTTAAAACTGTGTGCAATTTATAAAGGTACTTGAATTTCATAAGGTTATATAACGTACCAAGGAAGTTAAGCTCCATCAAATATTCTTGTAAAGTTACTACTTCTGGCAAGGACAAGGTTTTAAATAAATAAAATTAGCTCTAAAAGCAGAAGTTATTTAAAAGCATACATACTGACTCATTTTGTGGACACTAATAACCTATGTACACAAACATTTTCCTGAGATCAAATGACACAAAGGATGTGACAGTGTTCTAAAAGTACACAAAGATTTTAAAATGTAGTTACTGTGACATTATTTAGGGCTGGTCTCACTCAGGAATAAAAGTAAAAATAAAATATGTCAATTTCATAGAAATAAATACCTGGAAGTGGAGGAGGGGGCAATATGAGTATTTCCTCATGAAGTATCTAATGAGTCAAAGGAAAATTTAAATATTTCATTACCTCCTACTCATCAGGTAGAACAAATCCTGGTGCTTCCCTATCCAGCTAACTATGTACTCACATGTTGGTTTCACTTACTAATGTAAATTGGTCATAGACTTGCATCAGGTCCTCCATTTTGTACTGTTCTAGCACCACAAAATTTTCCAGGTTTCCACTTGTTTTTCTTGCACAATCTTGGCAATGCACTATGTAGGTCTTTCGAGAATTGCTCTCATTAGTGACAAAAAGCAGATTAAAAACCTCCACCTAGTTCATACAAGAGAAAAAGCATTCAATAGATACAGTAGTATTTATCTTATTGTACTTTACTATATAGAGTTCTACTTTACAAGGAGTTGTGGACAGTGATTACTGATTAAGAGTGGGTACTAAGACAAACATAGCTCTGTTTAAGAATCTTTAATAGGCTGGGTTTATTTTGTATCAGACCCAAAGACATAGGTGGGACTGCATCTTTAGGGGAGTGACCCAGGGGAATGACACACTCATTAAAACCACTGGCAAAAAGCCTAATTCAAAAGTTTGATCAGTCTATTTGTTTTAAATTCAAAACATCAGTATACAATCAGATGAAAGTGATCCTTACTTTCCTTCTACTTCTCAATGATAGCACTGTGTATGGATACTTGTCTTTCCCAATAGACTGAGCACCTCAAAGATGAAGACTATGTTTTACTCATCACTGAAACTCCAGAGCTTATCACAGAGCTTAGTGCTTAGCCAAACCTCAAAACAAACTTGATGGATTCAATCATCGCAAATAAAAATCAATGTCAAAATTACACAATTTCAAGGTTTGGAATGGATCATTAATATCCCTGGCTAATATATTCAATGAAAGAAAATTCTCATGACTTCATGTCTTCTTTGAAGTTATGTTAACTACAATCCCAGGATTAACCATGTTTTTCATTACTATCAATGAGCAATAGCAAATAACATAAACCTCATAATCTGAGTTGGAAAATTTGTGAACATTCTTCAACTTGTCCCTCACTTCTGCCATTTAATGAGTTGTCTTGTGAATTTTACCTTGAAATATCTTTTTAATTCCTCTCCTTCAATATTCCCACTGCTAGGTTCTACTTTAGGCCTTAGGATGACAACCTTTAACACCATTGCAATAGCTTCTTATCTCCATCCTCTCCAATCACTTTTCTCTCTGAAATACTTACCCAACTTGGGTACTTGCTCAGAAACTTTTGATGGCTTCAATGATCTCAGAGTTAAGTATCAAACTTCTTAAACTCATTCAAAATGCTCTGCAAACTTCCTACCAACCAAACTCATAAATGGAATTTACATAGTCTGTGTTCTAGTCACACTGAACTATTTATTTACCCTTTTCTGAAGAAATCATTCCATTTCCCATGCTGTTCCTACAGCTCATAAAAACATCCATTCTACTTTTATTTTTCTTTTATTGGAAAGGAAAATTTGCTTTATTTTTTTTAAATTTATTTTAATTGGAGGCTAATTACTTTACAATATTGTAGTGGTTTTTGCCATACATTAATCTTGATCATTTTTTAGTTACCTAAAATCATATTCATCCTTAGAGGATGGACTCAAATGTTAATACTTTGGTGAACTCATGCGAACACTAGAAGGGAAAACTCAGGTTATTTTCTCCCCTTAGTGTTTTCCTAACAGTCAGACCAACTTTGCATTCACCATAGTCTCATATACGTAGAACAGTTTATAATTTGTCTGCCCTAAGTAGGATGTAAGCTCCTTCAGAGCAGGTACCACATCTTTGTTTCTGCATCTCTTGCAAGCCTTGGCCACAGGAGAAGACTGACCAACGTACTGTGAATTGTACCAGGGAGAACTGAACAATGATCTGCCTGAAACTGTACTGAACTATATCCAGTTTACTGGCAACTGTCTACACCTGGAGTGTTCCCAGTTTAAAATTTCAAGATTTAACTTGACACTTATCATCTGTTAAACACAGCTGTCCCTCAGTATCCATGAGGATTGGTTCCAGGACCTTCCACGGGTACCAAAATCTAAGGATGCTCAAGTCCCTTACGAAAAATGGCATACTAACTGCATATAACCTATGCACATCCTCCTCTATATTTAAATCATCTCTAGATTACCTATAATACCTAAAACAAAATAGCTGTTGGTGTATGGCAAATTTAAGTCATGCTCTTTGGAACTTTTGGAATATCTTCCCAACCCCCAAATATTTTTGATCTGTGGTTGGTTGAATCCACAGATAGGAACCTGTGGATAGGGAGGGTCAAATGTTATCTACCAGATAAATGATTCTAGTAAATACTTTTAGAGTTAATTCAGTTAATTCACACTTAGTGAAATAGCATTTCACCAGAATAAAGTTTAATATAGTAGTTAAATAATAATATGGAACACAATGTCAATTTCAGTAAAATGCATTGCATAAAAAAGTACATTAAAAAAATAACTAGAGAAAAAAAAAAAAATAACTAAAGAGAAACCAAAACTGGAGAGGTAAGAGGTTTATAAAACAACTGAATAAGAACAATTATTTACCTCACAAATGCTACAGTAATGTGCTGGTTCTTCCTTTGTTCGCCCATGCCATATAATCTCTTTTCCTGCAGCAATGAGAGCTTCCCTCAATGTCTGACACTGCTTCAGAGTTCTCAGAAGACAATACCTAGAGTGTGGGGGAAAGTTATTCGTGACCAGCAACTGAATATTGAATATTTTCAGCATGAAGGAAGTAATGCCAAGAGATTCTAATATCTGTAACTTCATTTTTATTTCATCAATTTCTCAGATATCCTCCAATTTAAAAAATAAGACTAATGCTTAGCAGGTCTGACAATGACAGTTATTAGATCATTTAAAGTTGAGAATAATTGGCATCTGAATATCAAAATATAACAACCTGACCCCTTGTTTAAATATAAGTTGCTAATTTGGGCTCTTATCTGGGCAAGTCAATTAACCTCTTTGGGAGTCAATGTCTCACCCTTGAAACAAGGGTCTGAATCCCAGATGTGAATTCTATGATTTTAAATAAAGTAGGAAAGCACATTATTTCTATCAATACTACCTAGACACTTATAAACAGCATCACTAATATGGTTGCTTCTGAAACTTTTGATATATAAGCAAAAAAGTATTTATGGATAATAGTCACGATACAATACAAAAATGGTTTGTTTCACTGTAGTGTTGAAGACACTAAATTCCCTGATTTTGACTTGAATACTGTGAAATCTTTCATTCACATTAACATAATTGAACTTTCCTTATAATTTACACATTTTCTAAACTCATGCTAATGATACAGTAAATTCTCACAACTTTTGGTTTTCCTATAGTTTGCTATCATTACTTGGAGTTGTTTGCTAAGTTCTCTTACTCTCCTGTGAATCTTAGAGGCTCAGGTTCTTCATTTGAATAGAGAAACACTAGATGATCTGTATGGCACTTTTCAGCTCTAACAGTTGGAGACAATGAAAACACCCTAAAGAAAAGGAAATGGGTTTAGCAACTGAATGCTGTTTGAAAGTAAAGATCTTATCTGTTTTATGCATAGTCTACTCAGTGCTTAGGACAGTGCCAAACATGTAGTAGATGCTCAATAAATATATGACTATGGAACTACTAATATTTAAAGTATGATAAATTACAGCATTTTAAATTTCTCTTAATTTATATTTCCTTGCTATTTCATAAGTTACTAGGTTAAAATACTATAACTTATCAGAACCCACATAAGTTAAAAGCCAGTGTAAAAAATAGATGATTAAAGATAGTCTGATAACTTATTTAATAAACAAAAACTTAATAAACTTAAGCAAATTCCTTAAGCATCATATAGCAATTCTTGGGTGTTTAACTTATTTATAAACAAAATAATGCTTTACGACTATGGTTGCAATGGTGTGTGTGTGTGTGTGTGTGTGTGTGTGTGTGTGTGTGTGTGTGTGTGTGTGTGTGTGTGTGTGTGTGTGTGTGTGTGTAGCTATACCAGGGGAGGGGAGGAGCAAGTAAAATCTAACATGTTGCAATGGTGTGTGTGTGTGTGTGTGTGTGTGTGTGTGTGTGTGTGTGTGTGTGTGTAGCTATACCAGGGGAGGGGAGGAGCAAGTAAAAATCTAGAACATGTTTTGCAATGGTGTGTTGGTGTGTGTGTGTGTCGTGTGTGTGTGTGTGTGTGTGTTGGTCGTGTGTGTGTGTGTGTGTGTGTGTGTGTGTGTGTGTAGCTATACCAGGGGAGGGGAGGAGCAAGTAAAAATCTAGAACATGTTGCAATGGGGTGTGTGTGTGTGTGTGTGTGTGTGTGTGTGTGTGTGTGTGTGTGTGTGTGTGTGTGTGTGTGTGTGTGTGTGTGTGTAGCTATACCAGGGGAGGGGAGGAGCAAGTAAAAATCTAGAACATGGCAAAAACAGAGAGCATATAAACTCAGGCTTTGCTGCTAGTTCTTGAACAGTACCTGCTCCTCCGTCCTTCCCTCCCTGTGTCCCATACACTTCTCTGTGAAGACACTGATCTAACTGAATAAGTTTTTAAAGCAGGGCTTCACAATAAGGTCTTTTTCACAGGAAAATAACGCCCAAAACTCGGCAGATATCTTTGGAGATTTATAGACTCCACTAGGCTCCCACATGGGAAAATAAACAAAAATAATAAAAATGAATAAATAATTAAAAATAAGAACCAGACAGGAAGCATGGTATTAGATACTTGGCACATATTATACCATTTAAGGCTGGTGCAGGAGGCACTGTTATCTCCACTCTACAAATAAGGAAACTAGGGCACTAGGACCCAGAGAAGCTGATACTATAAAGCTATTTTTGAGTAGTTGGACTGTTGTTGTTTAGTTGCTCAGTTGTGTCTGACTCTTTGAGACCCTAAGACTATAGGCTGCCAGGCTCCTCTGTCCATGGGATTTCCCAGGCAAGAATACTGGAGTGGGTTGCTATTTCTTTCTCCAGGGGATCTTCGGGACCCAGGGATCAAATTTGCATTTCCTACATTTGATGGGTGGATTCTTTATCACTGAGCCACCTGGGAAGCCCTATTGGGCTAGGGGTTTGTAAAAGCAAAAAATCTCAAGTTTCCCCTCACTATCTTACACTGTACTATCATCTTTGTGGTCTCCTTTCACATCTTCTTACCCCCCCCACCCCCCGCCTTCTCTTTTGAAGATGAGGTTCTCAGTCAGCACAGTTCTCCCTCCACAAACACAGAGCCTTGGTTCTGTGGAGTCTTACGCCACTCTTTACTCAGCAAATGAACTTTCAGTTCCAATGCTACTACTTTGGCAGGTAGATTGCAGTTTATAATTTATGCAGTTTATTATTTATAATAGTTTCATTTAGAAAAAAGGTAATATACTACTCTTCTGCAAACAATAAAGGGTTAGAGCTAAGGCTGCTAAGAATAAATCCTAAGCCAACAGTATTTTGCTTCTGAAATCACAGCTCCAGAATTTTTATTTTGTGAGATACAGGACTCTAAGAAAACCAACAGCTCTATTAATTTGATTTGACAATGAATAACCAAATTGCGGTTTCCCCTTTGCCCTTATGTTTTTTCCTTAACAGTAAAATTTTTTGTTCCTTCCCATTTTCAAAAGGTAGTGGTTGGAATAGAAGAAGAATTGAGGGAGACAGAGGCTCTTCTGGAGTCCACAGCAATGAGCAGGTCCTCAAGAAGGAATCTGATTTAACTGAAGGGCAGGGGAAAATAAATAGAAAATAAAGAGATTTAAGGAAAAGATCCTAGGAAAGATACACATATAATAGTCAAAATTTGACTTAACAGTAATCTGTTCTGCTTTGAATAATCCCAGACTGATTTTATATGAAGACAATGTTTGAGTGTATTGAGGAGCTAAAAAGTAAAAGTCAAATAAAATAAGGGTTGCAGGGTTGCAGTTTCCTCATTTTAGTTTTGTGGAATTTTAACAAGTTTATTGCATAGCAATTAAGAATTCAGTTTGTTGAACCTATCTATGAAACAGCAAGAGATTCATAGACATGGTGAAAAGATTTGCAACTGCTAAAGGGGGAGGGGGAGGGGAATTGGGGAGGGATGGACTAGGAAATTGGAATTAGTAGATGTAAACTATTACATATAGAATGGATAAATGACAAGGTCCTACGTATAGCACAGGTAACTCTATTCAATATCTTGAGATAAATCATAATGGAAAAAGACTGTAAGAAAGAAAGTATACATGTGTGTAACTGGGACTTCCCTGGAGGTTCAGTGGTTAAGACTCCATGCTTCCAATGCAGGGGGCACAGGTCTGATCCCTGGTTGGGGAACTAAGATCTCACATGCTGAAAGGTATGGCTAACTACATATATATAACTAAATCACTTTGCTATATGGCAGAAATTAACACAACACTGCAAATCAACTATATTTCAATAAAAAAATTCAATCTGTCAAAAAGCAAAATAATAAATTACTAGCAAAAAGTTTAAGAAGATAGAAGATGCTGTTTCAAATGCATCTCAAGGACAGGGTCAGAAATTTCAGCATTTCAGGAGCTAGAGAAGTTGGGAATCAAACTTCCCTTTAACCTTGCAAGATCAGTCAGGATCAATCTGGTTTTAGGACTAATGTTTTCAGTTGTTTGGATAAAAGACTACACAAAAAGCAAGGGCTATTAAAGGCAGATTTGGCTTGGAAGAAAATCACAAGAGGCTGACTGAGGGCTGGATGTATTTGAGGTCATAAAGAACATAATCCTACCAAAAACCCATTTGGCAAAAATGAAACCTAAAGTGGGATGGAATTTTAGAAAATTGCTTACCATAGGCAATAGAAATGAAAATATACTTGAAATATTACAATAAAAAAAACTGAAGACAATGAGGACAAATGATTATACACAGTATAATCATAAATCAATACATGAGGCAAAAGACAGACTTAGTATGTCATGGATGCTAAAAGGAGAGGGAGGTAGAACTCACAAAAGTTTTCATAAAGAAGTTGCCAATTAAAAAAAATCAGTAAGAAGTTGCCGATTTAGATGAGATAGGAAAGAGAAGTGGGAGGAAGGCACCTTCCAGGCAAAAGGAATTCCATGAGCAAAGGTAGTGTGGGGATTATTTAGGGACTAAACAATGGTTCTTATGACTTTAATCTTGGGATGAGGTTTCTGGACTAGGAGAATAAAGGAGTGAAGCCAGAGTGATATTAGATTATGCTAAAGTTAACACTAGGATTACTACTCTTGACACTTTGGGGGTAACCTAAGGTTTTCAAAGTAAGTTCCCAAATATTGCTGTGGAGGTAAGAAGCAGCATGGTTTAACTTGATATGGCACTTCTAAAGTCTTTATGGTAACAATCTCTGCCACTAAGCAGCAGATGATATATAACCTTTGAAAGTATGTAACTTTTAAAAGTATACCAAGTACCACCTTGCCTTGCCCAATCTGTCTTACTGAAAGAGCCATGTAGGCAGTGAGCCAACAGGTAAGCCCTCAAAACTTGCCACGTTTCACTCCAGAGATAGATTCACCTAGACAGTAGTGAGTGTCTGAATGTCAGTAAGTCATCTAACAGCTTCATTCAAACCAACCACATGGCTGAAAATCAAGGTCTCAGTCAATGAAGAAATGACTATCTTAAGAATTTTAAACTCTCAGAAAAAACAAGCATGAAAGCAAATATGTGTTACCATGAGAATGGAGAGCTTTTGGATTTTTTAGATTTTGTTTGCTCAATGTTATCACAAAACACTGTATGGTTAAACATAACCCAAGGACAACAGCACTAGAATCTATGCTATGTGGCAATACCACTTACTCAGTTATTAGGCCAATAAGCTATGACTGTAGAGTTGTAGAACACTTAATATATCTACTGAAACATGGGAATCAAAGGAAAAAGGTAACAGTTTGCTTTAATTTATACTAAAAAACTCAGTGCTAGTGATAAAGTATATATTATGTAGATAACAGGGTAGATAGGATAATAATCTATAATATGTTTGTGAAAAAAAAAAAAGGCAACAAAAATATTATTAGTTCTAAAAGAGATCAAATCTAGACTAGGGTGTCCCTAACTTGTCTGAATCATGGGATTCATCTAGATCACTGTGAAAGATATTCCCAGGGTTCTTCACACAGAGCTTTGAATTTATTTATTAGGAACAGAGTCTAGAAATCAATTTTAGTAAGGGTCTCAAGTGATTCTTATGATTAGACAAGTAAGAACCAGTTGAACCTCTTACTTCATTAGAAATGACGTCTAAAATCTGTAACAATATTTTTCAGCAAATCACCATGTTTTTATGATCAGAGCCATGAGAGATCACAGACAAAAAGCCACAGAAAAGCTCCTATGAAAGAGCACAGATTCTGGAGCTAGACTCCCTGGGTTCATACCCCAGCTCTACACACAAGTCTCAGTTTCCTCCAATGTAAAGAGGGCACATCTAACTATATACTATTATGAGTACATATGTTATATACATGCTTAGATTAGTGCCTAGAAGTCAGTGATCAATATTTGAACTTAAGTGAAAATTTTCAATTGTGTTAAAATAATTAATGACTATTTTTTTAATTTGAAAAAAGTGTGTGATGAATGCCAACTGAAAGTGTAATAGTTATACCTAAAAGAACATAGATCATTTAAAGGGTGCTTGTCTAGATATATTTTATATATCCTAATATATATGTCCCTAATATATTTTAGAGGAATACCTAGATAGCATATTAAAAAGCAGAGACATTACTTTGCCAACAAAGTTCCGTCTAGTCAAGGCTATAGTTTTTCCAGTGGTCATGTATGGATGAGAGAGTTGGACTGTAAAGAAAGCTGAGCACCGAAAAATTGATGCTTTTGAACTGTGGTGTTGGAGAAGACTCTTGAGAGTCCCTTGGACTGCAAGGAGATCCAACCAGTCCATCCTAAAGGGGATCAGTCCTGGATGTTCTTTGGAAGGACTGATGCTGAAGCTGAAACTCCAATACTTTGGCCACCTCATGCAAAGAGTTGACTCACTGGAAAAGACCCTGATGCTGGGAGGGATTGGGGGCAGGAGGAGAAGGGGACGACAGAGGATGAGATGGCTGGATGGCATCGCCGACTCAATGGACATGAGTTTGAGTAAACTCCGGGAGTCGGTGATGGACAGGGAGGCCTGGCGTGCTGCGATTCATGGGGTCGCAAAGAGTCGGACACGACTAAGTGACTGAACTGAACGGAAGATATACTAACATGGAAAGATAGTCATAGTTCACTGAAGTGAAGGAAGAGTTCAGTAGCTTTGCATTTATTGTCTTCCTTAATGCATTTCTTTGTGTGGGCACTGGTCTACTTTAAGGATAGCTAATGGTTCAGAAAACTCAACAGCTAACACCTTAGCAGGGATTACCTATCAGCCAGCTAAGAAGATACACAGCCAGCTAAAAGATACAAATGTGTATCTCAGACTCCTTTTCTAAATAATAGAACCATTTATCTATCTGGTGGTTATATTAAAAAGATTCCCATTCAAGAAGGAGGTGGGAGGGGGGATCGGGATGGGGAATACATGTAACTCCATGGCTGATTCATGTCAATGTATGACAAAACCCACTGCAATGTTGTGAAGCAATCAGCCTCCAACTAATAAAAATAATTGGAAAAAAAAAAAAAAGATTCCCATTCAAACATCATAAAAGGAATTAAGAGTTCTACCTGCCTAGAGGCAGCCAAGCTGGTAATCATCACTTCCCATATCTAACCCAGTTATTCTTTTCTTCCTTTACTCCCAGTTTCATCAACAAGAATAAATATCTCACTGCATGGCCCAAGTCAAAACCCCAGAAATCCTGATTCCCCTCTCACCTCCACCACTCAATTAATCAATACATCTATTTTTATCTTCTATCCTTTGTCTTCCTTCTTATCTGAAATATAACAAATACCTTCTAATATGCCTCTAAATCTTCCGCCCTCCACTGAGTACTTATCTTGCTGGCAAGTGATCTAACACGCAAATTTGATTATTAAAAAGATTAAAAATTCTAAAGGCTTCTCATTAGCAGCTGCTGTCTATGTTAAGTCTACTTGAAATGTTTAGCAACAAAATTTTAAATCTATACTCTTTAGCTGATATAAATGATCCAGTAGGGCTTAATCCTGAGAGACATTTTAAAGTTTAGTCTAAAGAAAAAGAAACTAAGCTTGTTTGCAGTATATGGGGTATGTGGAAAAAAGTTTATGTTCATTAAAACAGTGGAAGGAAACCAAAAGAGATGTTAATGCACTAAGCTTCCACGAAAATGTTCCTAAGGAGTTAGGCTCTGAACTTTTCAAGTCAAGTTCATTGCAGTATGAAATGAAAGAAGTAATCAAGATAATGAGTATTCCTCTGACTCATGCCAATGTAGGAGACATCTGGAAGAATGTGAAGGAGAGTATGAAGATGACTGTATTTTAGAAACACAGCTAGGATGTAGAAATTTTGAGATTTACTAAATGACTTACTTAGATAAATGACTTTATGAAATTACAAGGCTCCAAAAGATTCAACTTGAATTTAAAAGTACAAAGAAAAAAACAAGAATGATATTGACTTTTAAAAATAACTATAGGTAATTCATGCTCAAAATGATAACAAAGGATTAGTAGGTGACAACAGGAGAGAACATCATGTCCCATTATTAATCACTTGGTGCAAATACAGTTCATAATTTTTCATAATCCCAAATTTTTCATAAACTTTGCATAAACTCACTGGTGTTGAAACTCGACCTGGGGCTTTTTAGAGTTTTTACTTAGCTCATCAGAGTGACTATTTATGTTTTACTGTAGAAATATTAATGTATTTGATTCCAGGATACTGCCATAAACTGGTGGGAAGGTAAAATAAACACACTAAGGATTTCAGAATATCAAAACGTATTTGGTCTAAGGGGTCTGGGATAAAGGACTATGGAGCTGTAGTACTACTTTAGTCTTTTCTAAAATGTTCCCCTCTCTAAGAAGTGCCTTCCTCTGTGCTCTCCCATGGTTTTTGTTTTAAAACAGTTATCTCCATCATTAAACCAAAGATCATGTATTTTTAACATTTTGACTATTCCCCCCATTTATTTTAAGCAGTCTGAGAAGTGATCAGATCCTTCTATCACCTAGCACAATACCCAAGTTCCAACTCAGTTTATAGATTAAACAAATAAAAGAATGAAAAGAACTGGGTAGAGTTGAATGAGTGAGTGTATATGAAGGCACAGGTAAATTTTGCTTAGATTCTTTATGGTTGGGCAGACTTACTATTTAACCATGAAAACCTAAAAATCACACATTTTAAGTTCACACTATTTAAGAATTAAAAGCAGTAATGCAAGGAGAAAGCTAAGAAAGAACACCTTTGCAAATCTTCTCCATTCACTTCTTACATCTAGCAGATATTTTTTCTTTGAAAACAGCCTACAATTCGTATCATCAAATGTACAATGAATCAATACTTTACTGAAAGATAATTCAAAGGAGGAGAAAGGTGGGTGTAAAAATTGCAGTTCACAGTGAAGATGGCTTAAGATACCAAGTGGTAAAAGTAAGTAGAAAATTCAAGCACACATCTAAATAAAGTGGAGAAATGGCTGACAAGAGAAGTGCGGGTCAGATATAAGGTACAAATGGGGATTTGAAAGAAAGTTTGTATCTGCGCCTTTGTATGTTTAGAATAGTTTGTTGTTGCTGGTGGCCTCAGCAAGAGAAGTGACAGGAGCATACTGAGGTAGAAAGTCAAAATACTGTGGATGGTGGAGTGAACAGGAAGGAGATGAAGAAAATGACTCAAAGTAGAGGAAAGGAACTATAAGGGAGGACCATTTCTTAAAAATTGGTATAGCTCACGAGCCAGTGCAAGCACTGCTTTGTTTGCTGGCAGAGTACTAGATTTGAGGAGCAAAGCAATGATGTGGATACAGTTTTACAGTGAAACTGAGCTTGTGGGAAAAGACTCCCTCTCTATTTTTGTAACAATACATTCTCTGTGTTCTCTTCCAACCTTTACCTAATTCTCCTATTTGCTTTTCTTAAATAGAAGTATTTCCCCAAGTTCTGTCCCTAACTCCACCCATCCCCTTCTTCTCAAGGCCATCTCAAACCACTAGCTAGAAGACCCCCTAGTCAGTCAGCTCTGACTTTGCTCTCTGGAATCCTGCTATTTCCTACAGCTTCTGAAAAACTACAGCTTCTGATAGACCAGCTTCTATACAACTACTTCACTGGCTCTTCAAACCTGTTACTGTTTCAAAATGAAGCTCCATGTCATAGATGCATGCAAGTAGCTTTTACGTAAGACAGATATGGGCTTAAATCTTGGCTCTAACCAAACGGGTGACCATGGGATGTGGAGAGGCACACCTGAAATACAGCCTGGGAACCATTTTGCTCAGTGCCTGGCTAAGGATCAAGCTCAGTTTACTAACTAACATTATTACTAAACCATTTAGAACCCAGAATTGTATCTTATCATCCAGAAGCTACATTCCATTTAACTACCAGAAACATCTTTATGAGACTCAAATTAGATCTTATTAGTTAAAAACTTACTCAAAGCTCTCCAACAGAAAAAACTTAAGTCTGGCACACAATATGTGATTTGCCACTAGGTACTTTCTACTACTCATCACACACATTGTGCTCAAGCCAGAATGTATGATCAGCTGTTTTCAACACACACACACACACACACACACACACACACACACACACACACACACACACACACACACACACACACACACACACACACACACACACACACACACACACACAGTGGAGCTGTATCATACAATATATACATTTCAGAGAATTCCTTGGTGGTCCAGTGGTTAGGACTCCAAGCTCCCACTACAATATATATATATTTCAACGTGTGCAAATACACAGTAGGGAAATCAGGAGGGAGGGCAAAGGAGGTAGGTGTTAGGGAGAAAATGAGAGCAGGAGGAAGTGAAGAAGTCTAAAGTTGAGTATGAATTTACCACCTCTAGGCAGCTGGATTTCCTCTAAGCTTCTCACAATGTAAGCAGCTTATCATGCTGAGTAAGATTTCAGAGTTAGTATAACAGGGCCGCTCCATGAAAGTCAAATATTTTGCCTGGTGCTCTACTGAAGAAAAGGGATTTATTCCTTCATTTGAGGAAAACATGACTGTGTTGGACCAAACAAGACATGGTACTATTTTATGGATGAAGTGAAGAACCTTTCTAATGGTTCAAGAGTTTGGTCTTAAATTGGCTTTAGATGCTATACTTCTATCTTCTCCCTGCCTCCACATCTTCACCCTTCACACAAAATATCTGCCTCCCAGAATACACAGACTGCTCTGACTCCCTGGGGCTGGAAAGTACTGAGTGGATCTGTTGTGTTTCTTTCAGTCTGTTTATTTTATGCATTAACTTTTACTTCAAGACAGGAACTATGCCATGTGTGTGTGTATGTATGTATGTGTATATATATATGTATGTATGTGTGTATATATATATATACACACACACACATATATACACAATACATACATACATATATATATATATATATATAAAACACTCTCAGTGCCTAACCCAGAGTCTTGAATATAGTCAGCAAATACTCATTAAATAAAAAGAAAGTACAAATAAAAGGAGCAATGGTGGCTGGCAAAATCCTAAATGTATTTAGGGAATTGGGATCAAATGATAGGTAGATTAGACCAAAAGGCAGAGGAGTCAAGAGATCAAACTGTCAACATCCTTTGGATCAATAGAAAAAGCAAGAGAATTTCAAAAAGACATCAACTTCTGCTTCACTGACTACACTAAAGCCTTTAACTGTGTGGGTCACAACAAACTGTGGAAAATTCTTAAAGAGATGGGAATATCAGATCACCTTACCTGCCTTGTGAGAAATCTATATGCAAGTCAAGAACCAATGGTTCGAACCAGACACAGAACAACAGATTGGTTCCAAATGGGGGAAGGAGTACATCAAAACTGTATATTGTCACCCTGCTTATTTAACTTATATGCATAGTACATCATGCAAAATGATGGAGTGGATGAAGCACAAGCTGGAATCAAGGTTGCCAGAAGAAGTATGCAGATATGCAGATGACACCACCCTTTTGGCAGAAAGCGAAGAACTAAAGAGCCCCTTGATCAAAGTGAAAGAGAGTGAAAAGGCTGGCTTAACTCAACGTTCAGAAAATTAAGATCATGGCATCTGATCCCATCTCTTCATAGCAAATAGATGGGGAAACAGTGGAAACAGTGACAGACTTTAGTTTTTTGGGCTCTAAAATCACTGCAGATGGTGACTGCAGCCATGAAATTAAAAGACGCTTACTCCTTGGAAGGAAAGCAATGACCAACCTAGACAGCATATTAAAAAGCAGAGACATTACTTTGCCAACAGAGGTCCGTCTAGTCAAAGCTAAGGCTTTTCCAGTAGTCATGTATGGATGTGAGAGTTGGACTCTAAAGAAACCTGAGTGCCAAAGAACTGATGCTTTTGAACTGTGGTGTTGGAGAAGACTCTTGAGAGTCCCTAGGACTGCAAGGAGATCCAACCAGTCCATCCTAAAGGAAATCAGTCCTGAATATCCATTGGAAGGACTGATGCTGAATGAAGCTAAAACTCCAATACTTTGGCCACCTGATTTGAAGAACTGACTCATGTGAAGAGACTCTGATGCTGGGAAAGACTGAAGGCGGGAGGAGAAGGGGACGAGAGAGGATGAGATGGTTGCATGGCATCACTGACTCAATGGACATGAGTTTGAATAAACTCTAGGAACTGGTGATGAACAGGGAGGCCTGGTGTGCTGCAGTGCATGGTGTCACAAAGAGCTGGACACGACTGAGTGACTGAACTGAACTGAACTCAAAATATAATGAGTCACTTCCAGTCTTTAGAGCTGTTACATATAAATGGTTTCCATACTGTACCATCCCTTTACCTTTAGGTGATCTGAGTTAGCCTCTAGTTTATGCCCATTTTCAACTTACTATTATCTTGGGTGACTTTACATAATTTTTTCTCCAGAAAGTAACCTCAAACTTACTCTTCAGCAAAAAAGACCAATCTGAGACATAATAGGATAATTCCACTACCAATCACATTTATAGAGTATGGCACCTAAGATCAAGCATTTTAAAGGATTTGTACTTTACTTGCTATGGCTTATTTTTTGTTACCTTTTGTCTCCCCCTATCACTTCTGTCTAGGACTAGATAAACTAGCGTAAATGATAAAGGAATAAAATAATACAGCTACACAATTTTTGTTTGAATAATATTTTAGATTTGGGTTTGAAATCCCTTTAAGAAGCTAGGGTTCTTTTCAAAAGACAGTATTTTGAAAACAACACATGCTGGCCAAATTAATACAGCTGTAGGAGAAATACTTTAAGGTAAGTATTATTTTAACAAAGATGAAGACAAACTAATTTTATTAGTGAGTATAAAGCGGTGCATTTCAAAACGAGTTTTTGAGATCAATTCTTTAAAGATACTGGTCAAACAAATACGTTTGGGAAATACAATACATTATAATCCTTTTCCCCCATTCAAAAAATATACCAACCCTTACAGTCTCTAGAACATTTTACCAAAAATTAAAAAAATAAAGGACCTGTTGAACTTTATGTGAAGTGAAAGCATCTCAGTCGTGTCTGACTCTTTGCGACCCCATGGACCCATGGAATTCTTTAGCCCAGAATACTGGAGTGGGTAGCTTTTCCCTTCTCCAGGGGATCTCTCCAATCCAAGAATCAAACGAACCCAGGTCTCCTGCATTGCAGGCGGATAATTTACCAGCTGAGCCTCAAGGGAAGCCCATTGAATATATAATCCATCATTCCCATATTTCTTTGACCAGAGTTCCCCACCTTTTGGGGTTAGAAGTAGTAGTAGTAGAAAACACTCTGGGGAAACACTGCTATATAGCTCTGTTTGAAAATATTACTCCTAAAAAAACTAAGTAGCTAGGATAGAAACTGTGATAATAAATGAGACGCTTACTGGGATATATGTATTCCATGTAACTTGTATTAAGTGTTTAAAACAGATAAGAAAAGTGACAATTATAAGATGGATTACTTAATTAAAATTTTAAAAAATTAACATTTAAGCCAAATGCCTATATTAAATGCTAATTTTCTGTACCAGAAAATATTCTCTGATGCCATTCCCTCCCTCTGATACTAAGTGCAATCTTTCAATATTAAAACTAAAGTTGCTCCTAGGTATTGAGTGGTTGAGCACAGGTTTGTGAATCTACTGGTTTAGAATTATTTGTGCCTTTGTTCCTCTTTGTACCACAGTATACTGACTATTTTGAAGGGAAAAATACTTTTAACATGTGGATTCGCTTATATTATGTTTTGTTAAACATCTGGACCATTTTGTTTTGATGTCAACATAATTCTACTGGGCGGGACAAAGTACTGAATAGTTAACACTCCCCAAAAAGAGAGGGACTACAGCAGTTTTAGAAAGCACTTACTTAATCATTTCAAAAAGCTTTGGATCTGAGACCTTGATATTTCGTGCCATATTCCAGGAAAGATGAACCATAGGTACTATTGACTTCACACTTTGCAATTTGTTCCATTCGTACCGTTCCACTGCCAATTTATACTGGCAGGCTAGGAAAAAAAAAACAGTTATAAAGCAACCCAAAGTACCAAAGATATGAAGATAACCACTATCACTTTCTTAGGTGATACCATCAACACCAATTCTAAAAATCTCAAAATATTACAAAAATATTTTTAAGGTTAAAAAAAAATAATTGTTATAATAATAGCAGTGATCATGTAAAGAGTGCTTACTCTAACTTTGTGCTACACACTGTGCTAAAGTATTTCACGATATTATACCATTTAATCTTTGCTGTTATCTTATTAATTTTATCACTTCCATTATACAGATGAAGAAATTGAGGCCCAGAGAGGTTCTGTAACTTGCCCAAAGTTGCAAAAGCCAGGTTCTGGTCCTAATCCAGGTCTTCTGGCTTGGGAGGCCATAATCTTAATACTGCCTAAAGGCAGGCATAATTCAAACAGATTTTAACATAATAGGGCTAAATATTTATGACCTATCAGATAATGAAAGATTTCAAAGAACGCATAACCACTGTACTTTGCTCTCTCCCATAAAGGGTTTCCTTTATGAAACAAAATCAAGCACTCTAAAAAATTATTGAAAGTATCTCTTTCTTGCATACAAAACATAAATTTATCATTTGGTGTCTACAGTCTTGGATTTCTATTTGTTAACTTACTATCTTGTACTACAAGTTAAATTTTTACTCAAGAAGACATTCTTCCTCTGATTTCTAGCGAGCTACATTCCAAGAAAAAAAGAATAAACTCATCAGATACAATCCTTTATAAACTAAAGTGTTTTTCTTAAAGTCATAGTCTTTAAAATACCTGTAAGTGGACCAACATTCCAAGCAATGTTGTTGCACCAGCCAATAGCCTGAACCCAATGCACAGTGCCTGCATTTATCCAGACCAAATCTCCAGGTCGCTGAATAAACCTATACACCGGAACATTTGCTTCATAAAGATCTTCAAGGTTGGGCCACCAAGAACCCATTAGGAAATTCAAATTATTTCTGAAATAAGAAAAAATATCACAAATGGATCAAGTACTTTAATAAGCTCCTTACATGACTGAAAGACAATGTCAGAAGTTTTAAAAAATATGGCTATTCATTGCACTGAAACTTACAGCTTATGCAATGAGAAACTGTAGTATATAAAATGAGTGAAATTAATTACAGTTAAGTAGTGGATGACTTATCTAAATATCAGTATTACTACCTTCAGTTGATTTTTCAAAGATCCAAATAAAATCAAAAGTTATTTTAAGTAACACTTACATACATTAACCTTTAATTTCATTTCACTAAAGTCTATTTTGATTAAACTCTTTTCCTTGGTGCACCTAGAAATCTCTAAAAGGTAAATGGAAGGTGGGGTTGGCATCAAGCAATTTAAATCCATAAACAGGAACTCTATGGCAGATACAAGTTCATTTTCTGAGGAAAAGTAGAAGAGAAAGCAGAAATGTTCTCTATTGCTGTTTTGAATCCTAAGCAGGAAAGGAGGATAGCATATCAGTCTCTGTAGTTTTGATGACTGATTGACTAAAGCCATGCAATTAAAAAATGAACACTCATACACATGTACAAATATTGATAACAATCACCACCACCACCACTATACTTTAGAGACAACACGTTACTAAGCCTTTCCTTTAAAATCTGGCTTTTAATTCTATTTCATCATGATATGAAATATTTTTATAACTACAGTTTAGAAAAACTTGTCTGTAAAGCGGAATATGGTTATAAACAAATCCTAGCCCTACTTATCCCATGTGCTCTTGTTTTAAAATTGGAGAAAACTTTCTATCCAAAAGCAAGCAAGCAATCAATACCATCTAATAATCAATAGCTAGGGTAAAAAACTCAAGCTAATAACAACGACAAAAAATCAAGTATCTTCTCTATCATATAGTCAAGTGACTGGCTATTTCATGACAAATATAAAGTCATAAACTATACAGATATGGTCAAATCAGTTAATATCACAAGCAAAAATCCTTCTACGAAACAAAATTACACTGAAATGCAGAGGTAGCAACTGGTATTTCTGAAACTTAGTCAAATTTACCTAACTCTTCAGACTTTTTTATTATCCCCATGTTCAAGCTTTTAGACATCATCTGCCTATTCCAATTACCTATTCCCACGTTACCTCTCCATTCAGATAGAAAAAAACACTACATGCTAAAAATAGTCAATCCTACTCAGAAATTATGAAAAAGGATCACTGTACTGTAGCTACAACAATATACTAAATAGTATCTCAAAGTTTAAGAAATAAAAATATTTCTGAAGCACCATAGAGATTTTCTGTATGATACAGTTCTTTCTCTGCTACCACCAGACTGCTGGTCCAGTAAAATTAAAATGGATGATGTTATTTCATAACAGCATTTGACTCTTTAGAATTCCACATCTTGAGCTTTCTTAGAAAATAAAACGTGACTAACTTCTGCTTGTATATAAAGAAAGTCTGTCTTATTATGGTTGTTTTTGCAACTATATTTATATAGTATGTATATGTATATATATATACTATATATAGTAAAAATGTAAACTATATTTAAATTTCATACTAAATCAAGATATTTACAGCAAGGATCTTTTAACCCAAAATTTGCAAACTGTAAGTCAGTATGTATAATAGGTGCATAATTAATTTTCAAAGTCTCTCATATATAAATGTTTTAGGTGGTTTTCCCCCTCTTTATCCTACTGGGCTGGAGAGGAAATAACACCAAATGTATGTATAATTTATATTTTTAGCTATAATAATTTTCCAATTTAATTACAAATGGAAAAAAATCAGGATCTTAAGTAACAGAGTAATTCTTTAAACAAAATAAGACAAATAATTAAATTTAAATTAATGAAAACAATTCCCAAGTACCCTTTAACGGAAGATAATTAAACAAATAGTTCCTAGGAACTTAGGAAAGGAACATTTCCATTATGTGAATTCTTTCAATTCTAGGTGACAAAATCTGAAGCTATTGTTTAAATCTTACAAAATTGCGTTATAAGAAAAGTTGCCAGTGTAGTTTTAAAAAGAACTTGTATCATGATGATACAGCAAAGAGTAATACATTCAAGTTTAAGTTATTAACAACCTCTAAGGGTGCTCAATTATAGAATTCCTTCCATTTCTAAAACCATTTATCTAAGAACAATGTTTCTTTCACATAAACAAGTATTTATACATCAACTGCCTAATTAACCCAGTAAACAATACAACTTTCTACCCATTAAATTCAAGACTATCACTACTGCATGAAGTGGTTTTGAGGTATCTTTCTTTTTTTTCATTTATTTTTAATAGTTGGAGGTTAATTACTTTACAATATTGTAGTGGTTTTTGCCATACACTGACATGAATCAGCCATGGATTTAAATGTGTTCCCCATCCTGAACCCCCCTCCCACCTCCCTCCCCATCCCATCCCTCTTAAAATACTCCCAATAACACAAAATAATAGGTTTATAATCAAATCATTTTATAAATGAATTTCCTGCTGAATGGTAAGTGAAAATTGCTTACATGCATTAGGATATCCAGCTTAGTAAGTTGCCCTTTACAATAACTGTTTTCAAATAATTATGTTTAATAAAATTCAGTTTGGAAACCTACTTTTCACAGAAGTCATTCAGAACACCCCAGTAACCTTCCGGAACAACAAACCATTCACAGTCACCTGGACCAATATTAATGTTAACTGAACAGAAATTGTTATTTTCTTGATGACCTAAAATGTGAAAAGAAAAAAAATAATCAGCATACAATAAATTCTATAGAAAAATGTGTCTTTAGAAATGAAACCTTAGAAATGTTCAACAGAAAATGCTCCTGTGTTATTCAATTGTTTATCAGTATATGTCAAGTCTTAGAGCTGAGTTTGGTCAACTAACTTTTTCAGTAGGAGCTCTGTGGAAGACAACCTAAATCATGGTTAAAAGCTTAGGTTGTGAAGCCACGTTCCTTGGCTTAGTTATTATGTGACACTGGGCAAGTTTCTAAACCTTTCTGATTCAGTTTCCTGTAAGATTTGGTGATAATGATTCCAATAAGTCAATGGGTTGTTCTGAGGAACAATGAAACAAAGACTGCTTTGAATACTGCCTAATACATGGTAAGTAATAAATATTAGCTATTATTGATATTATTACCACTACTTCCTTGTGAACTAATTCCCATTTCTTACAAGTAGCATTAGGACATCAGTAGAGAGGCAAGAAGTCTGATTTTCAAACTGTATGTATGTAGTGGCAGGAATGGTGTCAACAAAAATGGCCGAGCAGGGAACTTGGGGAACTCGCCAGAAATACCAAACAACAAAAATAACAAAAACACCTGGTGAAAACTGTCAGAAGCAAACTCATCAGAAATTTGGACAATATAGTCAAAGGTTTACAGAAACGAACAACTGACCAAAAGAAAAGTGACTTAAACACAGTAGATATCTGTATGTCACTCACCATATCTCCATTTCTACCACTGCTGTGACAGTGAACTTAAAAAATAGTAGTGTGAATTCCTAGTGTGATTGTCCCTGGTTCTCAAGGGAGCAGAATAGATCTTGTTCCCAAAGAATTCTGTTCTGTCTACCCCGGCAGTTTCCCCAAAAGGCTGACAGAAAAGGGACTTCTCGTTCTTTCACCTACCTCAGAGCCCTTTCAGCACAAGTATTTCAATGCAGGCGGACCTCGCAAAACATTGCCAGACTAAAGAACAAGCTGATGCCACCAAGGGCAAAAAACAAAACAAACAAACAAAAGAACCACCTGGAGAAAACGACAGACATCCCTAACGCTTGGATGGAAAAGCTGGGGAGTGAGATTTCACAGGAATAAAGGCTTTGAAAAGTTCCTCTGGATACTGTAGAATTTAGAAGCCACATACATGCCCAGGGCAAGAGGCATTTAAAGAAATCTATTATATCACTGCTGAGATAATTAATGGAAAGGACACTTCAGTGCCCATATATGACAAGGAATATAGTCTTTGTAAAAACAGTGTGACTACTACATATAAAAGGGATTTCATGTGGCTCAGAGGGTAAGGAGTCTGCCTGCAATGTGGGAGACCTGAGTTCGATCCCTGGGTCAGGAAGATCCCCTGGAGAAGAATATTGCAACCCACTCCAGTATTCTTGCCTAGAAAATCCCTTCGACAGAAAAGCCTGGTGGGCTACAGTCAATAGGGTCGTAAAGAGTAGGACACAACTGAGTGACTTCACTCTCACTACATATAAAAATAGATAACTAATGAGTACCTCCTGTATAGCACAGGGAACTCTACTTAATACTCTGTAATGGCCTAAATGGGAAAAGAACCTGAAAAAGAACAGATACATGAATAACTGGAAAAAAAAAAAAGTGTGGAAACTCACTAAATGAATAAACAACTATAGCCCATAACAAGCAACAGTAACAAACCTTAGAAAAGAGAGGAGACTCTGATTTCCGCTAACTGCCACAACATAATATTCAAAATGTCAAAATACTAGCTGAGCACTATGCTAAAGGGACAGACTTCAGAGACCACATTCTACAAATACTCAAGAAATCAGTTTTCAACAAAAACTCATAAGGTATATAAAGAAACAAAGTATGGTCTAGTTATAGGAAGAAAAAAAATCAGAAATAAACAAAAGGTATTTCTGAAAAGGCACAATGGACTTCAGAGACAAATACTTTATAATCAACTATCTTAAAATATACACAAAGAGTTAAAAAAAAAAAACATGTTCAAGAACAAAAGGAAACAAGGAGAATGATGCCTCAACAAACAGATTATCAATCAGTTCACTTCAGTCGTTCAGTCCTGTACAACTCTTCGCGACCCCATGAACTGCAGCACACCAGGGTTCCCTGTCCATCACCAATGCCCAGAGCTTACTCAAACTCATGTCCATTGAGTCAGTGATGCCATTCAACCATCTATTTCTCTGTCGTCCCCTTCTCCTCCTGCCTTGAATCTTTCCCAGCATCAGGGTCTTTTCCAAGGAGTCAGTTCTTCACATCAGGTGGCCAAAGTATTGGAGTTTCAGCTTCAGCATCAGTCCCTCCAATGAATATTCAGGACTGATTTCCTTTAGGATGGACTGGTTGGATCTCCTTGCAGTCCTAGGGACTCTCAAGAGTCTTCTCCAACACCACAGTTCAAAAGCATCAATTCTTCTGTGCTCAGCTTTCTTTATATTCCAACTCTCACATCCATACATGACTACTGGAAAAACCACAGCTTTGACTAGACAAACCTTTGTTGGCAAAGTAATGTCTCTGCTTTTTTAACACGCTGCCTACGTTGGTCATTCCTTTCCTTCCAAGGAGCAAGCGTCTTTTAACTTCATGGCTGCAGTCACCATCTGCAGGGATTTTGTAGCCCAAAAAAATAAAGTTTGCCACTGTTTCCATTGTTTCCCCATCTATTTGCCATGAAGTGATGGGACTGGATGCCATGATCTTAGTTTTCTGAATGTTGAGTTTTAAGCCAACTTTTTCACTCTCCTCTTTCACTTTCATCAAAAGGCTTTTTTTAGTTCTTCACTTTCTACCATAAGGGTGGTGTCATCGCATATCTGAGGTTATTGATATTTCATCCAGCAATCTTGATTCCAGCTTGTACTGCATCCAGTCCAGCATTTCACATGATGTACTATGCATATAAGTTAAAGAAGCAAGGTGACAATATATAGCCTTGACATACTCCTTTCCCAATTTGGAACCAGTCTGTTGTTCCAATCCAGTTCTAACTGTTGCTTCTTGACCTGCATACAGATTTCTCAGGAGGCAGGTCAGGTGGTCTGGTATTCCCATCTCTAAGAATTTTCCAGTTTGGTGTGATCCACACAGTCAAAGGCTTTGGCACAGTCAATAAAGCAGATGTTTTCCTCGAACTCTCATGCTTTTACGATGATCCAACGGATGGTGGCAATTTTATCACTGGTTCCTCTGTCTTTTCCAAATCCAGTTTGAACAACTGGAAGTTCATGGTTCACATACATATGAAGCCTGGCTTGGAATTTTGAGCATTACTTTGGTAGCATGTGAGATAAGTGCAATTCTGAGGTAGTTGGACATTCTTTGGCATTGCCTTTCTTTGGGATTAGAATAAAAATTGACCTTTTCCTGTCCTGTGGCCACTGCTGAGTTTTCCAAATTTGCTGGCATATTGAGTGCAGGATTTGAAATAGCTCAACTGGAATTCCATCACCTCCACTAGCTTTGTTCATCGTGATGCTTCCTAAGGCTCATTTGACTTCGCATTCCAGGATGTCTGGGTCTAGGTGAGTGATCACACCATCATGGTTATCTGGGTCATGAAGACCTTTTTTGTATAGCTCTTCTGTGTGTTCTTGCCACCTCTTCTCAGTACCTTCTGCTTCTGTTAGGTCTATGCCATTTCTGCCCTTTATTGTGCCCATCTTTGCACGAAATGTTCCCTTGGTATCTCTAATTTTCTTGAAGAGATCTCTAGTCTTTCCCATTCTATTGTTTTCCTCTATTTCTTTGCACTGATCACTGAGGAAGGCTTTCTTATCTCTCCTTGCTATTCTTTGGAACTCTGAATTCAAATGGGTATTAGTATTAGTTCAGTTCAGTCGCTTAGTTGTGTCCGACTCTTTGCGACCCCATAAACTGCAGCACACCAGGCCTCCCTGTCCATCACCAACTCCCAGAGTCCACCCAAACCCATGTCCATTGTGTCGGTGATGCCACACAACCATCTCCTCCTCTGTCGTCCCCCTCTCTTCCTGCCTTCAATCTTTCCCAGCATCAGGATCTTTTCAAATGAGTCAGCTCTCTGCATCAGGTGACCAAAGTATTGGAGTTTCAGCTTCAACATCAGTCCCTCCAATGAACACCCAGGACTGATCTCCTTTAAGATGGACTGGTTGGATTGCCTTGCAGTTCAAGGGACTCTCAAGAGTCTTCTCCAACACCACAGTTCAAAAGCATCAATTTTCGGGGCTCAGTTTTCTTCACAGTTCAACTCTCCCATACATGACTACTGGAAAAACCATAGCCTTGACTAGATAGACCTTTGTTGGCCAAGTATTGTCTCTGCTTTTTAATATGCTGTCTAGGTTTGTCATAACTTTCCTTCCAAGGAGCAAGCCTGTATCTTTCCTTTTCTCCTTTGTCTTTTGCTTCTCTTCTTTTCATAGCTATTTGTAAGGCCTCCTCAGACAGCCATTATGCTTTTTTGCATTTCTTTTTCTTGGGGATGGTCTTGATCCCTGTCTCCTGTACAATGTCACGAACCTCCGTCCATAGTTCATCAGGTACTCTGTCTTGTCAGATCTATTGTCCCATAAATCTATTTCTCACTTCCACTGTATAGTCATAAGGGATTTGATTTAGGTCATCCCTGAATGGTCTAGCAGTTTTCCCTACTTTCCTCAATTTAAGTCTGAATTTGGCAATCAGGAGTTCCTGATCTGAGCCACAGTCAGTTCCTGGTCTTGTTTTTGCTGACTGTATAGAGCTTCTCCATCTTTGGCTACAAAGAATATAATCAATCTGATTTCAGTATTGACCATCTGGTGATGTCCACATATAGAATCTTGTCTTGTGTTCTTGGAAGAAGGTGTTTGCTATGACCAGTGTGTTCTCTTGGCAAAACTCTGTTATCCTTTGCCCTGCTTCATTCTGTACTCCAAGGCCAAGTTTGCGTGTTACTCCAAGTATTTCTTGACTACTTACTTTTGCATTCCAGTCCCCTACAATGAAAAGGACATCTTTTGGGGGTGTTAGTTCTAGAATGTCTTGTAGGTCTTCATAGAACCGTTCAGCTTCAGCTTCTTCTGCATTACTGGTCGGGGCACAGACTTGGATTACTGTGATATTGAATGGTTTGCCTTACAGAGATCATTCTGTTGTTTTTGAGACTGCAACCAATTACTGCATTTTGTACTCTTTTGTTGACTACGAGGGCTACTCCATTTCTTCTAAGGGAGTCTTGCCTACATTAGTGGATATAATGGTCATCTGAGTTAAATTCATCCAGTCCAGTCCAGTCCATTTTAGTTCACTGATTCCTAAAATGTCAATGTCACTCTTGCCATCTCCTGTTTCACCACTTCTAATTTGCCTTGATTCATGGACCTAACATTCCAGGTTCCGATGCAATATTGCTCTTTACAGCATCAGACTTTACTTCCATCACCCATCACAACCATAACTGGGTGTTGTTTTTGCCTTGGCTCTGTCTCTTCACTCTTTCTGGAGTTATTTCTCCACTGATGTCCCAGTAGCATTTTGGGCACCTACTGACCTGGGGAGTTCATCTTTCAGTGTCCTATCTTTTAGCCTTTTCATGGGGTTCTGAAGGCAAGAATACTGAAGTGGTTTGCCACTCCCTTCTCCAGTGAACCATATTTTTTTCAGAACTCTCCACCATGACCTGTCCGTCTTGGGTGGCCCTACATGGTATGGCTAATAGTTTCACTGAGTTAGACAAGACTGTGGTCCACGTTATCAGTTTGGTTAGTTTTCTGTGACTGTGTTTTTTTGTGTGTAGTTTTCTGTGATTATCAATGAAGAAATGCAAATCGTAATAACAAACGAGATACAAGTTTGAAGCTGAAAAAAACAATAACTGAAATGAATTCAGTTCAGTAGATGTGACCAGGATAAAGAATCAGCAAATTTATAGACAAGTCAAATGAAGCTATATATTCTGAGGAGAAGAAAGAAAACAATGAAAAAAAATCCACAGACCCTAGGAGACCCATGGGACATGAGCATGCACATGCATTGTAGGAGTCCCAGAAGAGGAAAGAGAAAGGGGCAATAAGAATATTTGAAGAAATGATAGTAAAAAACTTCCCAAATGTGACAAAACACATGAATCTCCATATCCAAGAAGCTCAAGGAATTCTAAGAAAGATAAATTAAAAAATATTCATTCTAAAATAATACTCAAACTGTATAAAGGCAAAGAAAATCTAGAAAGCAGGAGAAGAGAAGTGATTGTGATATAAACAGGATTGTCAACAAAATAGCTGTTTTCATAACGGAAACCATGGGGTCCGGAAAGCAACAGCTTAACATATTTATGTTGCTGAGGAGAAAAAAAAACTTAACCAAAAAACTGAACTAAAAATCTGGCAAAACTATTCTTCAAAACTAAAGGAGAATTTAGTCAATCTGCTCTATAAGAAATGCTACAGTTTTTCAGATTGAAACGAAAGAATATAAGAAAGTAACTCAAAGCTCTATGAAGAGATAAAGGACTAAGTTGAGGACTCACACTTCCCAATTTTAAAAACTACCTCAAAGGGAATCAAACCCGTGTGGTATTGGAATAAAAATGGAGATAAAAATCAATGGAACAGTATCAAGATTCCAGAATTAAACCCATACATCTATGGTTAATTGATTTTCAATAAATGGTGCTGGGAAAATTGGTTAGCTATATGTTAAAGAATACTGTTGGACCCCTGGCTCATACTACACACAAAAACTAACTCAACATGGATCAAAGACCTAAATCTAAGAAGTATTAACATCTAAGAAGAAAACACAGACACAAATTCTTTACAATTTTGGATTTTGCAATGGTTTCTTAAATATGACACCAAAAACATGTGACAAAAGAAAAAAATTAATTAAACTTCATTAAAATTTAAAAACTTTTGTACATGAATGGACACTATCAAGAGAATGAAATAATAACCTACAAAATGGGAGGAAATACTGCAAAACATGTATCTGATAAAGAATTAATATCCAGACTATATAAAGAACTCTTACAACTCAACAACAAAAGGGCAAACAACTCAATTAAAAAAAGAAGGAATTAGAGACAGACATTTTCCACAGAGTAGATATACAAATGGTCAACAAGCACATGAAAATTAAAACCACACACACACACACAAAAAGTCAAATCTGCTGGGTCAGCTATAAGAAAAAAATGTAAAATAAGCAATGTACACGAGGATGTGGAAGAAAAATTGGAATCTTTGTACACTGCTGTCAGGAATGTAAAATGGTGTAGCTGTTTTGGAAAGCAGTTTCAAAATCCTCAAAAAGTTAAACATAGAGTTGTCATATGATCCAGCAATTTTAATTCTGGGTATATAATCAAAAGAAGTATAAACAAGTATTCAAACAAATTCTTGTACATATACATGAAACACTGTATTCATAACAGCTAAAAAGCAAACATCCCAAATGCCCCTCAACTGATCAATGAAATAAACTGTTCTATATCCATACAATGGAATATTATTTGGCCATAAAAATTGAACCTCTGATACAGTATGGATGAACCTCAAAAACATGCTAAGTGAAAGAAGTCAGACACAAAAGGCAATATAATGTATGATTCCATTCATATGAAACATCCAGAGTAGGTAACACTATACAGCTAGAAACAAGAGACTAGATGTTGTCAGGGACTAAGAGGAAGGGGGAAATGGGATGACTACTTAATGGGTGGGGTTTCCTTATAGGCTAATGAAAATGTCTTGGAACTACACAGAAGTCATGGCTACACTCCATAGTGACTGTATTAAATGTCACTGAACTGCATACTTCAAAGGGTTTAATTTTGTTATGTCAGTTTCACCTCACTTAATAAAAATGTAGCTACTCTTGCCACACTCTGTGTACACAGCACCCTAGTCTTCTATGTATCACAACATAATGTGAAGATATTACTCGTAATACTACTGTCTCTTATCACAGGTAGATGGCTGGACGTGTCCATGGCATGGACTCTAAGTAAAATTAAGCTGTAATTAAAATTAGAGACATTGGGATCCCATCAAATAACTAAAAACCTTTTAGGGTAGAATCTGAGAGCATCTCTAGTTTAGAATATAGACTGATCATAAAGTCCATTAAAGCAAATAACATATTTATCTAGGTAAATCCAAGAACAAACTGTTTGTCCCATGAAAGAACAAAGCGTTTGTCCCACGAAAAAGTATTCAAAGCAATTTTAAAAAATTGAACCAAACTAACATTTCTTCTAATCCTAAGTTGTCTAATACAGTAACCACTTAAGATACGAATAATGTAAACTGAGACGTGCCATAACTGCAAAGTATACACTGGATTTCAAGGGGTTATTTCAATAATTTTGTATTGATTACATGTTAAAAAGATTATTTGGAAAAAAAAAAAGATTATTTGGAAATAACTAGGATAAAATTAATTTCATTTTTCATTAACGTTACTATAACATTTTAAGTCACATTTAAATCTATTTAAGTCATATATATGACTTGTATTATATTTCTATTGGATAGCACTACCTTAAGGGAATTCTTTAGAAAATTCTTTAAGGTTCCATAGGACATTCTGAAAAACTATACCTTGTATACAAACCAACCAAAAAACCCCCAACATTCTAGACAGAAGTGACAAAGAAGTGATCTATCAAGTTTGCTTCCCCCTTGATTTGTAATGAAAAACTGCATTCTTTGACATAAGGATAACACTATTTGCATAAAATAATTCAAATTGATGAGAGAAAATTTCAATTGAAATGAATTTTAATAGAACCAATCCAATTCAACATACGTAAGAACAAAAAACTACAGAGAATTCAAATAACTTCTTAGCATTTACACTGGTGTCTAAATGACAGAGTAAGGAGTAGATAGATCTTCTACCATTTATTCCAGAACTGTTTCTACTTTATTCAACTATTCATAGAATATCACAGAATTGGGCTTCCAATGGCCTGAGGACACAAACTACAGCCTGATGGTATTAATCCTGGCTGTATACTAGAATTCTCTGAGGAACTTATATTTAAAAAAAAAAAAAAAATGCCCGGCTCTCAATCTCCAGATATTAGTCAACTACACATATTTTAAAAGCTTATTAGAAAATTCTAATGAGCAGCCAGAACTGGGAACTACTGACCTACTCTACCCAGAAGCAAGCATAGGCCTATCTTGAAACAATTTTTTAGGTACAATTCAATGAACAGGTAATAAAGAATGAAGCAATCTGCTCTTCAAACCATGGCTACTTCAAGGAGCAAACAGAAACACCTGAGGATGATAAGCAGCCTGTAGGCATTGGTATAACTAAACTCATGATCACCAACACCCATCCTAATTGTTAAATATTTTGAACATCACCCTGTGAAATTTCATGTCAATCAAAGGCAGCACAAAAAAGATGATATATTAGTGCTGGACAGAATTCTAAGTCTAAAACTAATGTAACTTCATTTTACAAATGGAAAAAAAAAGACCCAAAGAAAAGTGACTTGTCAAAGTGACAAGCCTACTTGGTGGTAAAACCTGGACTAGATAACAGGATGAGGCTAGTCATGTCTCCACATCAAGTGCTGTTGTAGCAACAACAACAAGGGGATTGCAACATACACTTTCTTTGTTAGACGAAACAGAAGGGAATGGATTAGAAAATGTATTATTCTAAAGAACTGTTTTTGCACTGTCATGATATAAATCATTTCTTATCATGATTGTGGTAAAAGTTTAGAACAACCCTGCCACTCTGCAGTAGCTGGGATCAAAAACAGTCTTTAAGTCACAGGGACTTCTTTTCCCAGGAATACTCCAATGATCAAGTTTCCAAATTACACTGCTGTTATTTCAGGGATATTACATTTTTAAAAAGATACTACCAAGGGAGAAAAAATATTAATAATCTGAGTTCAGTTCAAGAGTCATATCTTGTAATAGAAATAATTCTACCAGTTTCATTCATTATAAATGAAAAGAATCCAGGTCTCATTTGCATGGTTCACATTTTGATCAATTTGTGTGTCAACTGTTAGTTCATAAAAGTTACCTGGTGTTCTGCTTCCTGGAACTTTCATGTATAGCTGAACTGTGTTCATACCCAGTATTGTATGACCAACGTGGCTTAGAAGATTTCCTGCTGATACAACACGCACAAAAGCAGGAAGTTTAGTCAGCTCATGTAGCTGCAATTTCCACCTGCAATAAAAAAAACATATCAAGAGTGAAATCGTGCTATAAATATGTGTAGTAAAAAACTTTAAGAACCTTGTGTTCCAATCAGAAAAACAATCAAATCTATAAATATTTTACTTTTTCATAGGAAAACTCTGGAATGCTTAAATTTTTAAATTTTGCAAAGAAAAAAAAAGCATCCTAACAAACAGCATAAAAATTAAAGAAAAAAACTGACTTCCGTATTTTTATAATTGTTGTATAATTTTATTTTACTAATATATTTTATATAATTTTACGATTGTGCAACAACATATAGAAAGGACTTGAAAATGTATACAAGAGTTTTAAGTCAAAGAAAATAATTGTAAAACCTAGCAAAAATAATTTGGCTAAAACCTGCATACTAATTTAGAAAAATGACAATGAACAAAACAAAAGAGGAAACTAGACAATTCTCAGTCATGCTAATAGGACACCTCTTTGTATCAGTTAACAGAAACACTACTAGAAAGACTTACTTTTTGTCATCAGACAGGTCAATGTTGGTCCCAAACTTTATGGTTTTAAAGGGTCCTTTCCTTCTCCTCCCAGAACTTAAAGAGAGAGACAATATTAGAAACATGCCTTTTAAACAGAAATACTAAGTGGACATTACAAATTACTTACTTATCTGAAGATGTAGATTCATTATCTGAGTGGTCTTTATGGTGACTTCTTTTCTCATTTTCTTCCTGTAGATTAAGCAAAAAGCATTCCAGCTTAGTATTTATTCTGCAACCTTTTTACCATACAGTTGAAAAGTTTACATATAGATCAATGGTGGAGTACTGAAGCTAAGTTTCTACAGACCTCTCTCACACGAAAACTTCTTCAAAGACCACATTAAATAGAAAGCCAGGCAAAGTCAAAACTCACTGGCATGGTATCTAACCCCCTCCACTAGCCACATGGTCTTCCTTTCTAATATTCTCCTATAAGGAGAAAAACTATAGATTCTCGTTCCTGCTCCACTCCTCCCCACTTTCAAGAGATGACACTTAGGTTGAGAGGCCCAGAAGTGGCAACCTTGATATAAATTTCCTCAACTAACAGAGGTATGCATGTATATGTATGTACATATATATGTATGCAATGCATATGGAAAGACAGAGGGTAAGATTTTCTCTGTTCTTTATTATGGACAAATGTGAGAAAGTTATTTCTAGGATAAATTTTTTTTTCCCTCAAAATGAATTATACGTGAATTATAAACATTTACAACATTAGCAAGTAAATTAAATGCTGGACAAATACAGGAGCTTTTCAATGCAATTATTACTATTATTTATGATTTCCCTGTCACCGACATGGTATCTTTTTACCCCTGTCCTACAATTTCTGACTTAGGTATACTTAGTGACATTTCTGCCTCCCTCCTTTTAAATGTGTATGGTTTCTAAACATTTGTTAAATTTTTCACACGTCTCCAAAGCACACACAAAAACCATTGTTTCTTTGATTATGGATCAATTTCTATTTAAATACTCTGCCTCTCATCATCATCTTCCAAAAATTTCCTCGATGATCTCTGAATCCTGCTTATTATCTATTTCTTTTCTGACCATAATACTACCATGGAGCTGAAGTATCTCAGAAGTTTGAACTAGAGAGATTTATATGAACAACAAATTTACTGGAACTCATATAAGTTGCAGGATAGTTTTTATTAGATGACTTTCTCTATATGATATAGAGAGTGGTACTGAAAAAGGAACACAATCACATGATTAGCAGGTACAAATGTTGCCTAGATTGAAAATGTGAATTCAGGGCAGAATTTTAAACAGAGATAAGCAAATCTAATGAATTGCAAATAGAAGACTTGAAGGCACATATTAAATTTCAGCTGTGGGATATGTACAGAACAACTTAGTACAGATAAGTGTTTGAGTAATACATTTAATAAAGTCACTTTTATGGATGTTTTATGTTCACTTTGTAGGAGAATTCACGAAGTTCTCATTTCAGTGCTAAAGGATTTTAGTAATGCTTCATTGCTGAAAGGCCTATGAATCTTAATAATAATCCTGATTATTTTTCAAAGTTTTGTTCCTTAATTTTCTGTATATTTTGAAATAATTTATGCCTCTCTTGGAGTTTTCTCTTTCAGACTGAGATGGGTAATGCTTCCTGGGAGAATTATATATCAGATAATACTAACCTGATAGTTTAATGGGAAAGCCTAAGACAAGGAACTCTGCAAGCATACAGCAAACTTGAGACTTAGTTTATCCTCTAATATCAGCAGTTCCCAAATAGGGATAATTCTGCCTCACAGGGGACATTTGGCATGTCTGGAGACATTTTTGATCGTCAAAACTGCAATAGGGTATAGGGGGTGTGCTACGGACATCTAGTAGGGAGAGGCCAGGGAAGCTACTAAATATTCTACAATACACAGGGCAGCCCCCCACAACAAAGAACTATCCAACCCAAAATGTGAATAATGCCAAGGTTAAGAAACACTTCTTTAAATAGAAATATCCCAGAAATAACAGAGACACCTCACTAGACAGTAACAGTATTTATCAACCCATAGGTCTGCTTAGACTTAGTAGTAAGCATGAAGTGGATGGCATTTATAAAGTATTTTATAAAAATAAGAATAATAAAAAACTATTTTATGTAACAATAAAATAATGAGATGCTTATAAAAGCTCCCTTTCAAAGCAAAATAGTATAAAATAAAATAACAATCTCCAAAATAAAATAATTTTCAGTAAGTAATACTTACTCTCAATGATTCCTGGAAAGAGGAGGCCTGGTACTGTGCATATTTAGCAATTGTAGTATGAGATCTATTACTTTCACAATGCCAGATTTTCTTTGTTCCAGTGGGATCCCAGTTCTCATCTGCTGGCTGCAACAACTGTGTCCTCACTTCCACCATATGTTCATTGTTAGCTTCTACCAAAGTTTTGGTAGAGAAAAGTCCCAGGTCTTCATAAATAAATAAATGTAGTTAATAAATAAAAATAAATTTGGAATAATATTTTTCAAAGTGCTTTTATTTTTCCTTTAAGTAAAAAAGAAAAATGTTTCATGGTACTTATCTAATTCCCCTAAAACACTAGGGCCTCTGCACACTCTGAAGCCCTGGACCTAACTGTCATGCTATTAACAGAGGGAGAAAAATCAAGGGGCCATGGAATGAAGATTCACTCATTTATTCAATCTCTGAAAGTGAGAAGAACTATTTAGGAGGCTACAGTACTTAATAGTAATATCAAGTTTTACCTGAATCTTGTATTAGAAATTTCTATTAGTCAACCTAAATCATAATTATATAACAGCAAGAAAATAAAAGCTAAATTTAAAAAGTAATAACTCCCTCTCTCCCTCCTTCTGACAGGAAAATATTAAAATGAAAATATGAAAAATTACAACAAGAGAATAGAAAAAAGTTTCTGCTAGTGCTTTAGAACTTAATAGATAGTAAAGGAAATTCACATACTTTTCCTTTTTCTTATTTAAAGCTTACCCAACTTAAGAGCTCCAGCAAGGCCACGTATTACTGTAACAGGGTTGTTTGGATTTGTACAAAATTGATGTAATGGAGGAAAGAAAGCATCACGTTTATTTTCCAACTGCAAAATTAAAATATACTGTTAGATCTCTATAAAGTAGACCTTTGAGAAAATATTATGCCAAATTAACATTCCATTATTTTTTTTTCAATTTAAAGAAATAATACATTCTATGTGCCATTACTTCTATTTTTTATATTTTATAGTATTTTATCACTATGTCTTTTGATTCTAATGGGAGTTAGACAGTAACCACATACATTTCTCTTGTTCATTATATCTTGAACAAAACACATGAGAGGTAAAATTTAAACTTCAAAATCAAAATGGTTTAAATATTATTCAGCTTTAAAAAGGAAGAAAGTCCTATCACATGGTACAACATGGATGAATCTTGAAGACACTTTAAATGAAAATAAGTCAGTCACAAAAAGAAAAACTATGCATAATTTAACTTACATGAGGTATCTAATGTAGCCAAATTCATACAAATAGAAAACAGAGTGATGGCTACCAGGGGCTGGGGAGACCAGGGAAGAGGGAGCTGTTTCTTAAATAGGTATTAAACTTCAGATCTGCCAGATGAAAATGTTCTGGAGAACTGGTTTAAACAATAAGAATATACTTAACACCACTGAACTGTACACTTAAAAATGATTAAGATGATAAATTTTATGTTATGTGATCTTTATTATAAAATAGAGAAAAAAATCAGTGTTTAAAATCAATAAAAAAAATTTGGGGTAGAAGTGGGAAAATGGGAAGATGGAAAGAAATGGGGTAAGAGGACCTATTTTGGAGAAAGATAAATAAGAGTTGCTTTGACTGAACTCTTATCAACTTCCTGTATGAGAGATCGAAATGTCTGTTAAGTAAAACTAATCCTCAGTTCTAAATCATCTATTAAGTCTTTTAATGACATATCTATCATCGTATTTTATATTCTTGAACACTTTTTCTTTGGGAAGGTAAATATTTTTTTAGTAGATGGATAAAACAGAATGAATATTAAGATCCTTACAACTAGTAAAATGCAGATTTAAAACACAGCTTACTTCAAAAAAGTTACTTTTTAAGTGGTTTTTGCCATCTATTAAAAATTAGGGGTAGTAAAAAAGTATTTTGTGCTACTGTAATATAATCACAGTTAATAAATATCTGAGAAGGCATGTTTTAAATGCTATTACAAAATCTTTTTGAATACATCATTTTCCCCTGAAACATTCAAGCTGCCACCAATAATTTTAATGTTTCCTAAAGGGCATCCATATTGATTTAAAGCAAGATCTTACGAAAGACAGGTAGGTGCAAACACTGGTTTGATTTATTTCTAGTCAGTCAATTCAGACTCACATAAATACTAGGTGTAGGTGGATTCAACTTTTCCTTTGGCAAGGGAGGGTATGGTGAAGATGGTGGTCTTGGTGGCGGACATTTATCCAATAAAATGCTACTGTTAGATAAGCCATTTTTACCTAGGTTCCTTTAAAACAAAACAAAACAAAACAAAACAAAAGGAGAATAGATCAGCTGTACATTTATTTAGAACACAGAAAAAAAAATCTGAATTAAGTCTTAACTAAATTATTGGGTAGTTGAACAAATCCGTATGATTTGGATCCACCAGGAAAAAACTGAGAACAATTACTCATTTTAGTAAATACTTCAGTAAATATAGGAATCAAGCTATCTCTCATCGAAGAAAAATAATAGAAAAGATACTGTGTGCTCAGGCGTGTCCAACTCTTTACAACCCTATGGACTATACAGTCTGCCAGAACCCTCTGTCCATGGAATTTTCCAGGCAAGAATACTGAAGTGGGTTGCCATTTCCTACTCCAGGGGATCTTCCCGACCAAGGATCGAACCCACGTCTCTTGCTTTTTCTGCATTGGCAGACAGATTCTTTACCACTGAACCACCTGGGAAACCAGAAGAGATACTATAATACATGAATTATTGATGACATTCCTTATACTGTTGGTAATTTTCCAATTTTTCTTTACCTAAAGAACACAAACCCCAATTTCCTCTCCACCATCTTCCACCATCAGATGCCTTCCATTAAATGTTAAAACAACAACTTGACCAAAAAAAGTCAGTCTAGATAATTAGTAAAAGTCTCTCTTCCTATGTCTCATCTCAGTAACCATAACAAGAATATCTTTGTGATAATTCTCAAACCTGAAAAGATCTTTGTTTCTTTTCTCAAATGTTGGAAAGAATTTTCTGTGAAACTCCTTGACAAAATTCAGCAAGACCCCAACCTACTATATTTTACAGCAAATGACACCATTTTTAAAAATGAAGCATATAGTTCCTACCCATTATCTGACATTCTATTATAACAGCTATTACTTACTAGCATTTGGTGTTTCTTTTTCTTTAATGATGGTATGTTAGTTAAATTATCAGTTAAGATATGGTAAAATTATTCCCAAACTGCAATTCTTTTAGTATAAGGAAGAAAAAGAAAAGTATTTTCTATTTCTTAAAGTTTCTACCCAACTTAGAAAATCAGCAAGATATAATTTTGAGCTTTCAAATCATTCCAGATTAACTAATTTACCTCACTCAAATATTACATGTTCAAAACTAACCATTACATTAAAATATCAAATATTCTTAACATATTAAAATTTCAGATGAATTTGAAAATTGTAATTATGGTAGAGTTAAAAAAACTTAGTAATTTTACTTACTGAAGAAGGAACTAGCAATTTTTCATCATAAACAATAAAGGTTGAAATAAAATTAATTTTTTCTTATTTTGCTATGTTTTTCTAGCAGTAGAATTTTGTAGCTTTTGTAGCACTGGAAAAACCTTACAAACCAGTCTGTTCTCGTTGGCACTAATGAAAACTAAGGCTTGAAATTTCACTGAGATGTTACACTACAGCATCATGGATGACGCTTTTTAAAATTTTCTCAACTACAACGCCAAGTAAAAACAAGAGTTCGACAGATATCAAAGAATGAAATAAGTTTAAAATAATTGACTCTTTTAAAAAAGTATGTGAAATAGTCATTAAAGTGAAATTCTAAGTTCAACTAACATTTAAGGTTATAAGTAAAATAAATGAATATTCAACTCATTACCAGCTTTCAGTAATTCTCCACAGTGTATCTGTATATTTAAAGACAGACATGATATTTAACCTCTTAAATTTAGGTATAAAATTTCATAAACTAATTCATAAACTACATGGCAGTAGAAAATGCTTGGCTGGGACTACTAAAGAAACAATTCAAATATTATCATTAAACCAATGCCAAGATAAAACATTCACTTACAATTGCCACATAAATAAGTTTTCATGCTAAATCATGTTATCAACCACTGTTTGGAATTTAAACAAAATTTCACTCCAAACACATAAAATTTGTTTGCCAGAGCAGGAGATGGATGTACTGTATAGTACATAATTAAATATTTTAAGGAATTAGACCAAGCATTTTAAGGATATGGATCAAGTATTAAATCCGTACCATAAAGAATATCTCATGCTAATTAAACATGACACAAAAATTTAAGCTTCTAAAACAGTTTGGACATTGAGAAATGAGGCAAGAATAAAGGGTTTGATTAGTCAGCAGAATTCTGCTTCTATCATTTGCACAGTTCTGTAACAAAAGTTAGAAAAAAGCAAATGGGAAAGTAAATAAAAATGTAGCTGCCTTTATTTTAAGATAGAAAAAAATGTGAGGCATGACTAAGAGAGCTGAAACTGACTCAGCCATTGGATGCTGCAATTTCAACTGTAAACCAAAAGAGAGGCAAAAGTATTGCAACTGACTTCTGATGATGCACAGCACTGACCACTAAGATGAACCCAACAAGAGTCAGATTAAAAATACCGAACACTTTAAAAACTAACCACATATGTGAAAATAAGAGGGTAGTTAGAATGCACTATGTGATCAAACTGTAGTTAGTAGTTTCTCACTATATTTCAAACACTGACTCCCTGCCTAGTGAGGACAAGTCTGAAACAAATAGAAATTTCCCTTAAGGAACTGTTACAGGTAGCTTCTATATAGTGACTATAACTTTTGTCCACTCAAAACACTAAATGACAGAGATGTAGTTAACAGGAAGAGACTTGTATCTTTTGAACATGTATGTGCTCAACACTGTTCATAATACTTCAAGCCAAATAATGTATTTAATATAACAATCCAAATATATATATATATATATATATATGTTTAATAATCCAAAGTGGAGAAAGGCATTAAAGAAGCAGGTGCTGGAAAGGATTTAGACATTATCCCATTTTAAATCCTTTTCTCCCATTTTGAAACTCTTTTCCTGAGCAATGTAGATCACTCTATTTAGTCATTGCCCAATTAGTTTATGGGCTTCCCCAGTGGCTCAGATGGTAGAATATCTGCCTGCAATGCGGGAGATCCAGGTTCAACCCCTGGGTCAGGAAGATCTCCTGGAGAAGGGAATAGCTACTCACTCCAGTATTCTTGCTTGGAGAATCCCATGGAAAGAGGAACCTGGCAGGCTTAAATCTTGGCTTAAATTTACTTCCAAATTTACTCTCACCATTTGGTAGAGAAATGAACAGTGCTCTGTAGATAAACTGGCCTACACTTTTAATTATCTTTGATTATGAAGTCCCTAGGCCAGAAACATCAAGTCTCTTGCATCTATGTCATTTTCCTCTTCTAAGTTCTGGACCCCTGCCCAGGTCAGGACACCATCAACAGAACAGAAATGGGAAACAATATGCCTACCATCTGCCATCCTAACTTTTCTCTAAGCCTCAGAAGATTTTTATCTCCAATTTATCAGAGCATTTTTTCCTTGCTTCTTCATTAGATAAACTGAGGCCCAGATTTACTGAAATAACCCAAGCAACCCCAGATTTCTGATGTATCTAGCTACTGACAATACATATGTGTACACACACACAAATCAAGTCTCTGTAATAAGGCAAACTGTCATTAAGAGTTAAAAGATAAAAATAAATCTCTATAAAAAATGTACCTTAAAATTCTGAAGTGAATTTATATATATATATATATATATATATATATATATACCTCAAAGCTGAGAGGAAAAAGTATAATCTTTAGTATTATACTTTTATAATCACAAATCACACCTAGTCACTTACAGCCTAAGACTTTATTAATGAAAACTTAAGGTAACTGCTATTGTCTACTGTTTGTAACTTGTGCCTCCATGGAACTCTGACAATATTCCTCTCCAGAATACCATTAGGTCCCATATAGTCCATGTCAGTTTTGGGCCTCTATATTTTCCCCCACTTTCTAGCAACTATCCTGAAGACTACAGAAAGCAGAAGAGGGAGCAAGACCCTGATCCAGCACAGTGGTAGCAGCACTATCTAGGAAACGGGACAGAGGCCCCAGCAGCTGAGTGCAGAGCAGGCACAGGACAGTACAAACTGGCAGCAAGCCAAGGCACTGCATCTAAGGAAAGACCAGTATTGCACTTGATATGGATACTAAAACACATCTATTCTTTTTAGGCCCAGAGTTGAAGTGACTGACTGACATTAAACCCTTACTTTCTAAAGAATTGTATTTTAGAAATCCAGGAATCTCACATACACTTTAGAAGAAATTAGTCTGATTTAGAGATCATCCAGTGTGGTTTTAAGTCACTGAACATGCAAAAAATCTTATAGGGCGGATAAAATTAATTACAGAAGTTATCATGTTGTAGGCCACCGAGGAAAATGCTGCTAGCAATGTGGACCCAATAGGGAATACAATTTTCTAATAAAACATGAAAAAGATGTAATTTGGGCTTTAGTCTATGCCATAATAATTAAAGGTAACAGCTAAATAGTTAAAAACTGACAGAAAATAATGAAGAGCAATGGAATATAAGACACATATCAGAAGGTATTTTAAACATACAAACTCAAATAGTTCTCAAAGAAAAAGAACCACAGTGTACTAAAGTTTCAGTATCACTTCCATAGTACTTTCTAATAAAATACTCTGAATACTAGTAAGGACAACCACACAATGACTGCATTT